>NC_041388.1:364748976-364805387 GCF_002162155.2 Triticum dicoccoides
ACACCGACACTAACCCTCTCCGGTGTCTATATAAACCGAAGGGTTTTAGTCTGTAGAACAATAACATACAATCATACCATAGGCTAGCTTCTAGGGTTTAGCCTCTCTAATCTCGTGGTAGATCTACTCTTGTACTACCCATATCATAAATATTAATCAAGCAGGACGTAGGGTTTTACCTCCATCGAGAGGGCCCGAACCTGGGTAAAACATCGTGTTCCCTGCCTCCTATTACCATCCGCCTTAGACGCACAGTTTGGGACCCCCTACCCGAGATCCGCCGGTTTTGACACCGACATTGGTGCTTTCATTGAGAGTTCCTCTGTGTCGTCGCCGTTAGGCTTGATGGCTCCTACTATCATCGATAGCGATGCAGTCCAGGGTGAGACTTTTCTCCCCGGACAGATCTTTGTGTTCGGCGGCTTCGCACTGCAGGCCAACTCGCTTGGCAATTAGGAGCAGATCGAGAGTTACGCCCCTGGCCACCAGGTCAGGTTTGGAAACTTAAATTATACGGCCGATATCCACGGAGACTTGATCTTCGACGGATTCGAGCCCCTGCCTTGTGCGTCGCGCGGTCAGTATGAGTACGATTTCGCTCTGCCATCGGACAATGTTGAAGAAATCACATCGGCAGCCGCTCCGACCCTTAATTCGGAGCCAGTTGCGCCTCCCATGGACGGGTGGATAGACCCCGCCACAAAGGCCGCATCCCCAACGACGATCGAGCCGAATATCGATCTTAACCTTCACGAGAGCCGTGTTGTTAAACTGCTGGATACTTCTCCGGCCACGGACTCCGAACTGCCTGCGCCCGTTCCTATCAAATATGGTTGGGCGCCGATCATGGAGTTTACCTCCGCGGATATCTTTCAGCACTCGCCCTTCGGCGACATACTGAATTCATTAAAGTCTCACTCCTTATCAGGAGAGTCCTCGCCGAAATATGTCTGGCAGGATTGGGATGCGGATGACGAAGAAATTCGCCACCCACCCACCACCCACTTAGTAGCCACTGTTGATGACTTAACCGACATGCTCGACTCCGACTCCGAAGACATCCACGGTATGGACGATGATGTAGGAGACGAACAGGGACCACTGCGCACAGGGCACTGGACGTCCACTTCATCACATTACGTATACATGGTGGACACACCAAAAGAAGACAATGACGAGGAACAGAAGGACACAACGAAGGGTTGTCCCCTCGAGAAGCAGTCAAAGTGGCGACGTAAGCGCCACTCCAAATCCCGCCTCGGCAGAAACAATGATCATACAGACCCAGCGTTAGAGCAGGGTGGACCATCGCCGGACCACGGCAACACGGAGAATCAAACCTAAAAACCCGACTCTATCAAAGATAATAGTCCGGATGACATCACACCAGACAGACACCCGGAGCAACATAATGCCCGTCAAAGGCTTGTTGCCACCATGAGGAGTCTAAAAAAGCAGAAGCAAAGGCTCAAGGCTGCGCAAGACACACTCTGAATCAGATGGAGTAAAGTGCTCAACACAGCAGCGAAGTACGGCGGTACTCACCCCACCAAGAGCTACCCGAAGCGAAAGTTGCTACCTGAATTCGATGAGGAGGCCTTAGATCCCCCGCAACCAAAAATTAAAACGGCCATCTGACCGGATAGACGACCTCACGGCCAACATACAACGGCAAACAACGCCGCACATAAGCCAATACGCGATCCACGCGAGGGCTCACATCAAAAGGACGATGCAACCAGATCCATCTATGGACCACGCAAGCGCGCTCCAGCATACGATGCAACACAACAAACATCCGAACACCACGGTACACCTAGATACAGGGGTGCCGCACACCCCCTATGTTTCACCGACGAGGTGCTGGACCATGAATTTCCAGAGGGATTCAAACCCGTAAAATAGAGGCATACGACGGAACAACAGACCCTGGGGTCTGGATTGAGGACTATATCCTTCATATCCATATGGCTCGAGGAGATGATCTCCACGCCATTAAGTATTTACCCCTCAAACTCAAAGGGCCACCTCGGCACTGGCTTAAAAGCCTCCCCGAAAGCTCCATTGGAAGCTGGGAAGAGCTCGAAGACGCTTTTCGGGCAAATTTTCAAGGGACTTATGTCCGACCTCCGGACACGGACGATTTGAGTCATATAACTCAACAGCCCGGAGAGTCAGCCCGAAAGCATTGGAATCGGTTTCTTACTAAAAAGAACCAAGTAGTCGACTGTCCGGACGCCGAAGCCTTGGCAGCTTTTAAGCATAGCATCCGCGACGAATGGCTTGCCAGACACCTCGGCCAAGAAAAGCTGAGAACAATGGCAGCATTAACAAGCCTCATGGCCCGCTTTTGCGCGGGTGAGGACAGCTGGCTAGCCAGATGCAGCACCAGCGACCCAAGTACATCCGAAGGTAGAGATGGAAATGGGAAATCACGACACAGCAAAAATAATACACGCCAGATTAAAGAAGACAACCCGAAGAGCACGGCAGTAAACGCCGGATTCAGAAGTTCTCGGCCAGGTCAGCAAAAGCCGCCCTCTAAAGGCAGCAGAGATGAACTGTCTAGCTTAAACAAAATTCTGGACCAAATATGTCAGATCTATAGCACCCTTGGTAAACCCGCTAATCATACCCACAGAGAATGTTGGGTCTTCAAGCAGTCCGGCAAGCTCAACACCATACACAAGGGGGAGGATACACCAAGCGGAGACGAGGATGAGCCTCTCAAGCAAGACACTGGGGAACAGAAGAAATTTCCACCAAAAGTCAAAACAGTGAACGTGTTACACGTGATCAAGGGAAGAAACAAAGCGGCACTCCCGGGGAAATATGCCCAAGGGCCTATCACTGCGGAGTCCTGCCACTGGTCGTCTCAACCGATCACTTTCGACCATCGGGATTATTTAGCAAGTATCCGGCGTGCAGGATGGGCTGCCTTGGTATTAGACCCAATAATTAACGGATACCATTTCACACGAGTCCTGATGGACGGTGGCAGCAGTCTAAACCTGATATATCAGGACACAATCCACAAAATGGGGATAGACCCAACGAAAATTTTCCAGAGCAATACTACCTTTAAAGGAGTAACGCCAGGCCCAGGGGATCATTGCACGGGCTCCCTGCTACTAGAGGTTATATTCGGCGTCCCCGATAACCTCCGTACTGAAAATTTAACCTTCCACATTGCTCCGTTCCAGAGTGGCTATCAAGCACTACTTGGACGCAAAGCTTTCACTCGCTTTAATGCAATACCACATTACGCTTCCCTCACTCTTAAGATGCCCGGTCGACGTGGCATCATTACAGTGAATGGAAATATTGAGCGATCCTTGCGCGTCGAAGAGAGTGCAACTGCCTTGGCAGCCGCACACTAAAAAGGGCCTCACCAACTAAAGAATTTGATAGGTCATCAAGACCACGGACACGGTTAGACGAGTCCGGCGCAGCTACATGTAATTCATACAGGTTTGATGGCCACGCCCCTATTACAAATACAAGGGGCTCAACGCGCGCAGACAAGTGGCAATTTTTACTCATCTTGAATTGTACATGGTTTCTTTAAACCTACCTTTTTGCACGACAACTGTTCACCTAAGTTTCTCTCTTTTACAGATGACCATCGTGCTACACCCGTCCAGGATACGGCACAATGGAGACACAGGCGCAGACGTGCAACAGGGACCCGTTCCAAGGATTCTTTTTAGATTAAGACCTTGCGTAAACCTTTTTTAATGTCTCTTGTTGATACACATCCCTCGGATTCTCAGTACAGTTGAGAAGGATGCTGACGTCTTGGCATGTGGCCACGTCAGAATAACGCACGTACCTGGACACCAGGGGCTTCTTACAAAGGGCACTGTTTAGGCCCGGTTTATACCATAAAGACCGAATACCTTAGGGAGTGTTCGGCGTCGCGAGTTTGGCCTTATATGCATCAGCTCCGAATCATGTCTTTGGTCAAATGTTGGGTTTGCCCAGCTCCTGTGTTTTGCTACCTTACGTTCCGCTCTATCGGCTAAGGCAGCACCAGGAGAACTACTGCGATTGTGTCGCGGTTCATCCAGACGAGCACCTCAGTAGAGAAAGCCGAAAATTGACTGTCATGATATAGCGTGAGATAGGTCAACCACTCGATGACCTATGAGAATGTTAGAATTCCTCCGCCTTAACGAAGGGCCATTTCCCGGCCAGGCATGTACGCACCCCGAATTCGGGAGAGTGCAGAGCCACCAGGGGCTATATAGTAGCCCCACTGTCAAACTCCTATGGCTAAGTGAAAGTGTTAAAGCATTATAGTCTAGTTGCCTAGTTCGCTGCGCCATCACCTCCTTATTAGGATCAAGACGTTGGATTAAGTGTGAATACGCATCTTCTGCGAACACCCCCGCATTATATGCGTGGGGGCTGAAGCCGACGACTGCAATCTTTCAGGTTATACACATGTATACATAAACGGCCGCACAGGAGGCATCACATTACTTTCGGGCAAAAGTACAAATATAGCCTTAGTAAATTTCATAAAAACATTGTGTTTACAATGGGAATACATGTCACTCAAACATAATATTCTTTGAGCATTGGGCCTCTATCAAACGAGCACCCTCAAGAACTTCTTCGAAATAGTGCTCGGCAGCCACTCGACCTATGGCCGAGCCCTGCACCGCAACAGTGGTAGCATCCATCTCTGCCCAGTATGCTTTGACACGGGCAAGGGCCATCTGCGATCCCTCTATACACGCCGACCTCTTCAGCGCATTGATGCGTGGCACCGCTCCAAGGAACTGCTGCACTAAGCTGAAATAGCTGTTCGGCTTCGGTTTTTCCGGCCATAGATGATCTACGACGAACCTCATGGCGAGTCCGGACAACCTGTTGAGTTCGGCCCATTCGGCTAGCTGATCAGTCAATGGAAGCAGATGCTCTGGAACATTAAACTGCGACCAGAACATCTTGTCCACTTCACGATCTGTTTGATCTCGGAAGTATTCGGCCGCATCGACGGCGCTCGCCGCCAAGTCCATATATGCGTCTGCCGAACTCCACAGCCGATCTAGAGGGGCATATTGTGGATCTCCGAACCGCCTCCGCAGCAAAAAGGGCTTCCCAGCCGCAATATCCCCAACTTCACGGAGCTCTTCCTTCTTTGCCCTCATAGCAGAGCAGGTGTCTTTGGTCGCCACCGCGGCCTTCTCTAGGTCCGTCGCCTTTGCTCGGTTTTCTTCTTCAAGGAGCTGGCAACGGTCGGCAGTGTCTTTTAACTTCACAACCATCTTGGACATTTTATCTTTGCTCTCGCAATGTGCAGCCTTTTCGGCTCTTAACTCTTCGACCGTCCTTAAAGCAGCCGCATTACTAATTCTTGCTTGTTCCTTGGCTCGGGCAAGTTCCGCCCGAAGGGCCTCCACGGTGGCAGCTCCATCTGCAGTCACAACATATTAAAGATACTGGCATTACGCTGCTCTTACTATGTGACATTCACCAGAAAACATTACTTACCCTGTGCCTCGTCAAGCCGCTTGTTAACAAGCTCGATGTCGGCATCTGCCGCATCTAGTTGCCGCTTTAGCTTGGCAAACTCATTAGTCGGGCTAGGCACCGGAGCTTCCACCACCTGCACATAAAGGCGGTTTGGTTATTACCTGGGACTACGATCCTCTGTTCGCCGCCGTTCTCGATGACAACCAGAGTCTCAAGGGATACTATCTACACAGGGCACACCTAAAATGTGCGGTACTATCAAAAAGTATATCATTTCACATACCTCAAAGCCTGTCAGTAGACTCATAAAGGCTTCATGCAATCCTCTTTTGGCGGACGAAATTCTTTCCATCATTGTACCCATCAACATACGGTGTTCTTCTGAGATGTCTGCTCACTCCAACAGCTCCCTCAGTATGTCCGACCGCATACCAGATGGTGTCGGACTCTTTTGTTTTCTCTCTTCAAGAGCCGGATGCTGGGGACTTCGGGTGACTATAGGATTATCTTCTGGCCTCACCGGATCCAGAGAGGCCCTCCGCGACGACACTTCAAGGTCGCCCGCTTCTTGAGCGGGGGAGTCCGGGGGAGGCGTTTCGCTCTCCATCATCTCCGGAAGAAGATCCCCTGAAGACGAGCTCTGCTAAGAAGGGCTAAGATCCGAACTACAAGATAAACGCTTCGGTTATTTTCCTCAGAGGTAAGGTAGTATATCTCCACTATTAAAGTACTTTTTGATTACTTACAGCTCGTTGGAGGGCTGATCCTCGCGCGGACTTTGTGCGGCAAAAGCACCCTCCAAGGCAGGACTCTCTGGTGGAGACTTCTTCTCCCGTTTTGAAGCCTCGGTTTCCGGATCTTTAGAGGCAGTCCTCTTCCTTCCCCGAAGCGAGAGAAGGTCAGATTCTTCCCCTTGGTTATCCTCCTTCACGGAGGCGCTCATTCCCTTAGTTGGAATTGGTAGCGATGGGTCCCGCTTTTGACCTCATTATTCCCCCCTTTTATCTTCCTTTGAGGGCTCCGGGCAAGGTGCTAGCTCGAGCATCTTTTCCAGTACCAGATTCTCCAAACCCTCAGGAAGGGGGGCCGAACACCGAATCATCTTCGCCCTTGTTTGCCAGTCCTGGTCAAAGAGCAATTTCTTAGAATGTCGTCATGGTAAATGAAAGACGGTGTGTTCGGCTAAAGGATTACTTACCTGGTCGGCGGTACGGTTGCTGCTCAAGCCCACGTCCTCGGTAGTATCTGGACACTCTATTTGGGGTACAAAGAATGATTTGTACATCTCCTCGTGCGTCATGCCGAGGAAATTATGGATAGTGCGCGACCCTTCTAGGTTGAACTCCCACATGTGGAGGGGCCGGCGTTTGCAAGGCTGGACTCGACGAACCAGCATGACTTGCACCACCGTAACCAGATTGAAATCTCCTTCGAAGAGATCTTGAATGCGGCTCTGCAGTATTGGCACGTCCTTGGCTGGATCCCATCCCAGTCCTCTGCTAATCCATGACATCAGTTGTGATGGAGGGCCCGAGCGGATAGTGGGGGCAGCCACCCACTTGGCACTTCTAGGAGCTGTGATGTAAAACCACTCCCGTTGCCATAATCCGGACACCTCTAGAAAGGAACCTTTTGGCCACGGAGCTCCTGCTATCTTGCTTATTAATGCGCCTCCGCACGCTGCATACTGCCCCTCGACCATCTTCGGCTTCACGTCAAAGGTCTTGAGCCACAGGCCGAAGTGAGGGGTAATGCGGAGGAAGGCCTCACACACGACAATAAATGCCGAGATTAGGAGAAAGGAGTCCGGGGCTAGATTGTGAAAGTCTAGCCTGTAATAGAACATCAAGCCCCTGACAAAGGGATCCAGAGTGAGGCCTAGACATCGGAGGAAGTGGGAGATGAACACAACGTTCTCGTTGGGTTCAGGAGTAGGGACGACCTGCCCTCGGGCAGGCAGCCGATGTGAAACTTCGGCGGTCAGGTATCTGGCCTCCCTCAACTTCTTGATATTCTCTTCCGTAACGGAGGAGGGCATCCACCGGCCTTGAAGGCTAGATCCGGACATGATTGAAGGTCCGAAGCACCTGACCTGGGGTTTGGGTGTTAGAACTCGAGGCGGGGGAAGGATTCGATTGAGCATGGGAGGGAAAAAAGTAAAAGCCTTGTCCCTTTATAAAGAGGGTGAATATCAAGTGTCCTCTCCGTAGCCATTTGGGACTTTCCTATAATCTAGAAATCCTAGACACGGTTGTGTTACCCACGACCGTATTGATGAGAATCCCGTAATTAGGGGAACACGATCTCTGCTTTGACAAGACGTGTCAAGGAACTGCCTCGCGTTATGTGTGGAGCTGGTTAAAGAAAAACGGTTCGAATAATCACCGAGCCATGGCATGATGTCATGTTGCCAAAACGTGCCAGCAGATTAAGATTTGTGGAACTATTATTCTCTCTACAGTGGTATGTGGAACTTATTTTGCAGGGTCGGACACTATCCTTGTATTCAAACTCTTCTGTGATATGTTCGGAGGAGGAACCCGACTTGCAATGCCGAAGACAACACTGCGCGCCGGACTCATCATCATTGAAAGCTTGGTTCAGGGGCTACTGAGGGAGTCCTGGATTAGGGGGTCTCCGGACAGCCGGATTATATCCTTTGGCCGGACTGTTGGACTATGAAGATACAAGATTGAAGACTTCGCCTCGTGTCTGGATGGGACTCTACTTGGCATGGAAGGCAAGCTAGGCAGTACGGATATGGATATCTCCTCCTTTGTAACCGACCTTGTGTAACCCTAACCCTCTCCGGTGTCTATATAAACCGGAGGGTTTTAGTTCGTAGAATAATAACATACGATCATACCATAGGCTAGCTTCTAGGGTTTAGCCTCTCTGATCTCGTGCTAGATCTACTCTTGTACTACCCATATCATCAATATTAATCAAGCAAGACGTAGGATTTTACCTCCATCGAGAGGGCCCGAACCTGGGTAAAACATCGTGTTCCCTGCCTCCTGTTACCATCCGCCTTAGACGCACAGTTCGGGACCCCCTACCCGAGATCCGCCGGTTTTGACACCGACACACGTCGTGGGCCGCAGGCAGGCAAGTCTGGGGACCCCCGTTCCCAGAACGCTGACAGTAGCCCCCGGGCCCAAGGCGCGCTCGGGCTTGGCTTCGAGGCAAAGCCAAAGGGCAAGTGCGGAGCGCCGTGATAACCCACAAGTATAGGGGATCGCAACAGTTTTCAAGGGTAGAGTATTCAACCCAAATTTATTGATTCGACACAAGGGGAGCCAAAGAATATTCTCAAGTATTAGCAGCTGAGTTATCAATTCAACCACACCTGGAAACTTAATGTCTGCAGCAAAGTATTTAGTAGCAAAGTAATATGATAGTAGTGGTAATGATAGAAAAACTAATATTTTTGGGTTTTGTAGTGATTGTAACAGTAGCAGGGGAAAAGTAAATAAGCGAAGAACAATATATGGAAAGCTCATAGGCAATGGATCGGTGATGGAGAATTATATCGGATGCGATCGATCATGTAACAGTCATAACATAGGGTGACACGGAACTAGCTCCAATTCATCAATGTAATGTAGGCATGTATTCCAAATATAGTCATACATGCTTATGGAAAAGAACTTGCATGGCATCTTTTGTCCTACCCTCCCGTGGCAGAGGGGTCCTATTGGAAACTAAGGGATATTAAGGCTTCCTTTTAATAGAGTACCAGACCAAAGCATTAACACTTAGTGAATACATGAACTCCTCAAACTATGGTCATCACCGGTAAGTATCCCGATTATTGTCACTTCGGGGTTAACAGATCATAACACATAATAGGTGACTATAGACTTGCAAGATAGGATCAAGAACTCACATATATTCATGAAAACATAAGGCTGGTCATAGTGGGGAGTAACTTAGACTAGTGTCATATGCATGAAACTAGTCTAAGTTACTACCCCCATAGTGCAAAGTATCTTAGTAGTAGTGTCATAGTTTGTTTCATTTATTGCCTTATAGACTCATTTTACCTCGGGAAGCGCTATGTTACAGTAACATATTATGTTACTCCAAGCACCTCTCTCCTCATTAAATACTTGCCACATAAGCAAAATTGTCTTGGGATGTGTTAAGTTACTACCTAAGTTACCCCCACTATGGCTAGCCTAATAGGTTCAGATCTGAAATAATGCCAGTCGGGCCCTAGTGACAAGCATTAAGCATAGCAAAGTCATAGCAACATCAATCTCAGAACATAGTGGATACTAGGGATCAAACCCTAACAAAACTAACTCGATTACATGATAAATCTCATCCAACCCATCACCGTCCAGCAAGCCTATGATGGAAGTACTCACGCACGGCGACGAGCATCATGAAATTGGTGATGGAGAAAGGTTGATGATGATGATGATGGCGACGGATTCCCCTCTCTGGAGCCCCGAACGAACTCCAGATCAGCCCTCCCGAGAGAGTTTAGGGCTTGGCGGCGGCTCCGTATCGTAAAACGCGATGAATCCTTCTCTCTGATTTTTTTCTCCTCGAACACGAATATATGGAGTTGGAGTTGAGGTCGGTGGAGTGTCCACGAGGCAGGGGGGCGCGCCCAGGGGGGTAGGGCGCGCCCCGAACCCTCGTGGACAGGGTGTGGGCCCCCTGATGTGGATCTTTCTTCCAGTATTTTTATATATTCCAAAAATAATCTTCGTTGATTTTCAGGTCATTCCGAGAACTTTTATTTCTGCACAAAAATAACACCATGGCAATTCTGCTGAAAATGGCGTCAGTCCGGGTCAGTTCCATTGAAATCATGCAAGTTAGAGTCCAAAACAAGGGCAACAGTGTTTGGAAAAGTAGATACGACGGAGATGTATCAACTCCCCCAAGCTTAAACCTTTGCTTGTCCTCAAGCAATTCAGTTGATAAACTGAAAGTTATAAAGAAAAACTTTTACAAACTCTATTTGCTCTTGTTGTTGTAAATATGTAAAGCCAACATTCAAGTTTTCAGCAAAGATTATGAATTAACCACATTCACAATAACATTTAGGTCTCATGTTTACTCATATCAATGGCATAATCAACTAGTGAGCAATAATAACAATCTCGAATGACAACACTTTCTCAAAATAATCATGATATGATATGACAAGATGGTATGTCGCTAGCCCTTTCTGAGACCGCAAAACATAAATGTAGATCACCTTTAAAGATCAAGGACTGACTAGACATTGTAATTCATGGTAAAAGAGATCCATTCAAGTCATACTCGATGTAAACTAACAGTCATGGATGCAAATGACAATAGTGCTCTCCAACTGGTGCTTTTTAATAAGAGGATGATGACTCAACATAAAAGTAAATAGATAGGCCCTTCGCAGAGGGAAGCAGGGATTTGTAGAGGCGCCAGATCTCGGTTTTGAAATAGATATGAATAATATTTTGAGCGGTATACTTTCATTGTCAACATAACAACCGAGAGATCTCGATATCTTCCATGCTACACACATTATAGGCGGTTCCCAAACAGAATGGTAAAGTTTATACTCCCCATCCACCAACAAGCATCAATCCATGGCTTGCTGGAAACAACGAGTGCCTCCAACTAACAAGAGTCCCGGGGGTGTTTTGTTTGCAGTTATTTTGATTTGATTTGCATAAAGCACGGGACTGGGCATCCCAGTGACCAGCCATTTTCTCGTGAGTGAGGAGTGGAGTCCACTCCTCTTGAGAATAACCCACCTAACATGGAAGATACAAACAACCCTAGTTGATACATGAGCTATTCGAGCATACAAAACAGAATGTTTATTTGAAGGTTTAGAGTTTGGCACATACAAATTTACTTGGAATGGCAGGTAGATATCGCATATAGGTAGGTATGGTGGACTCATATGGAACAACTTTGGGGTTTATGGAGTTGGATGCACAAGCAGTCACTACAAAAAAATACACTTCCGTGATGATATGTGTTTGTCACAGTAGGTCGCGTTTTCTGTCATGCATGTACATCCATGACGATTTTATGAAAGAATCAAGATAGTCATACCTGTGCTGTCGTACAAGTGTTCCATGACATTACCAAAATTATCATCACGGAAGTGTCCACTTCCATGACGATAAATCACGCATCACAGAAGTGCTTTCGTCAAGGGTGACCGACACGTGGCATCCACCGTAACGGAACGCCGTTAAGCTATCGGGTCGGCTTTTGGATCCAATAACCCATTAACAGCCCCGACCAATGGGGATTTTCCATGTGTAAAATCATCATTGGCTGGAGAAGACACGTGTCAGGTCCGCGTTGGCACATGTGTCACTCATCCAATGGGCGAGATGCGCCTATGATATGTTGACACGTGGATCGGCCCATCAAGTTTAAATGGGCCGGCCCAACTGAAGGCCCACAAGATTTTTCGGACCATAATGGGCCGGCCCAGCTAAAGGCCCACGAGATTTTGCGGACCATAATGGGCTAGCCCAGCTAAAGGCCCACAAGATTTTGTGGGCCATAATGGGCCAGCCCAGGTAAAGGCCCACAAGATTTTTGTGTGCCATAATGGGCCGGCCTAGGTAAAGGCCCACAAGATTCTTGCGGATCATAATGGGCTGGCCCAGCTAAAGGCCCACGAGATTTTGCTGACATTAATGGGCCGGCCCAGCTATAGGCCCACAAGATTTTGAGGACCCTAGTAGGCCGGCCCATTAACTGGCTGCCATGTTTTGGGCCAAATGTCAGCCCATATTTGATCCGGTCCATTAATGGTCTGCCACGCTCTGGGCCTAATAGTGGCCCATATGAGATCCGGCCCATTAAAAGCCTACCACGTTCTGGGCCAAATTACGGCTGAGATCAGGTCCGACCCTTTAAGAGGCTTTGGGCTCAATTATGGCCCATATCAGATTCGGCCCGTCAACTAGACACTATGCTTTTGGGCCCACTTGCTAAAGGCCTACTTAGTAATTCGGCCTAATATTAGTTTTGTCCTGTTAAGGGTCCGTTTAACATTTCGGCCCTATATTAATTTTGGCCTGTTAAAAGCTCGTCATATAGTTGGGCCTAACTACGACCCAGTTTGCATCCGGCCTGCTCGCAGCCGATATCTGATTGGGCCAAATAAGGACCGAGACAATTTTGGCCTGTTAAAAGCCCGTGATTTGATTCGCACAATCATGGGTCGGGGTTCATTTCGGGCTGCTATCGGCCCGTGAGCTGTTCGGCACGTTTCAGGCCCAACCTACATCGTGATTGCATGACGGCCCGATTATGTACCGTAATTTTACGGTTTGGCCGGTTTACTGCGAAGACAGGATATATACAGTAAAATAACTACAGCATCATGAATAAGAAAAAACCTAGACTATACAATAAAGAAATTACGGCATATTACATCCACTGGGCATCAAAGATCGCCACCAGTGCAAATAAACACGCCGAAAAAATAATATACAAAACCAACAACACTTCAATAGAGTTCAAGAAAGGTTAGCCCTGCTGGGGAGCTGCAGCGCAAGCAGCTGAGCAAGATGATGAGACTGCGCTTATTCAACACTTATATCTTCCTCACTCTAAAAGATAAACAAGCAGACATATGACAGGTTTTGCACATAAAAATAACGGTGCTGACAATTCATCACATTTCTTACTGACGAATAAAGTGACATGGTTTAAAATTGCATTAACACAATATGGTATTGTCCAGGTCAAGACATGGCAGGAAATGACATTATGAAGGAGTTGGCAGCTTCACGACACCACAGGATTACAGATCAAGAACTCATAAGTATCAATGGTTAGTGTGCTGTCAATTTATACCATTTCAGATTGGCAAATAAAGAGACGGTTTAAATAATAGTAGAATGATATGACATTGTTCATAGTTAAGACATTCCAGAATATGACATTGTGTTGTAGTGGGTAGGTTCACCACACACTGGATTACGGATGAAGAACAGAAGCATGCATGTAGTGCAAAAGAAGATCACTTGCTTTGTATAGTTTAATTTACATGGTATGAAGAAGGAACTTGGTTGTACAACTAAAAACTTAAATTGAGAAAGGACAAACTTTTGTTTATGAACTACATAATAAACTTTAAACAAGCAATTTGATGCAAACACAAAAAATAAACAACTGTTGCAGTCATACCTAACCAAATATATACAACAAAGTTTGAAGGCTTGAGATGGACAAAGTTACATTATTGGTGAAGACAGGCTCTATAAAGGCCTTGTCCATGCTGATGGGGGGAAATTCAAGAAGTTTACCACAGAATCTTCTTCAAAAGCATTGCCTTTATTCTACATTTTGTTAAGAGTAAATATAGATATGATAATATACGAAAAAATGGAGAATATTTAAGATAAGATGAAGAGTGATGCTACATAACCAAGTATCTATAAATGTAAGTGCAGCGATACAGGCAAAAGGTACATCCAAGAGCAATGCACAGCTAAACTTCTTCAGTACCAACCTTATGGTAAGAGTAAATACAGATCTGATGTGTAGAAAATGGAGGGCAAAGGAAAATAAGCTTTAGAGTGATGGTACATGAACAACTACCTGTCATCATAAGTACACTGATAAAGGACAGCATGTACTTACAAGAACAATGCAGAGCTAAAAAAACCATTGGCATTGGATATATTCTACACTAATGTAACCATTCATACAGATCAGATAATTTGGAGCGAACAATTGATAAGCAAGCTATCATGCATGCTGCTGTCACATAATGAACCAGGTATGTATGCAAGTACAGTGATACAGGACAACGGGTACTAACAAGAGCAAAGCAGCGGGAAGCATATTTGCGATATCATGTCGTTCTTGTCAAACCAGAATTCTTCTTCGAGCAGATTTCCTGCAAAAAAGATCCATATAGCACATGCCGAAAAGTAGAAGTTCAAATTATCATGTGATTTCATAGACAGTACCTCATCCTGGGAACGAGACCAGTGCATAACAAGGTTTTCCATTCAATGTCTTCTAAATTTAGCACAGGAGACTTCACCGAAAATTCGTTTATAGACTTGCCATCAAAGTGTGATTTCCTCAGGTAACACCGATACTGCTGCAATGCTTCCTTGAAAAGCACAAGCAAGCTTTGCTCGTCATGACTATCCAGATTGTCCCTCGCCTAGTTACAATAATGTAATGTAAATCATTGATGTGTTCAATCAGCAGAAAACAGGAAAATAATAACCATGAATAATAGCACTTACACGTAAGTTGGACAGGAAGATGTGAAAATAGTGTTTGTCTTCACAATAATCTTCCCATGATGGGAATATATGCACGTAGTCCTTAACAACATTGAAAGCATTGTCTTTTAAACTGGGAATAAATGGAATGGGGTTCCAATCTGCAGGAATTGGCCGTCTCTGCAGTTGGGATAGGTCTTCGACCGGTGGACTTGTTGTACTTTTTGCTGGAGTGGGATTTTTCTGTGGTACAGCTGGTGCTATGGCAAATGAAATCGGTATACCTTTTGCTGGAGTGCAGGTCCTGTGTGGTGGAGCTAGTGGTGTGGCCAGTGAAGTATGGGTACAGTCTGCTGGAGTCGGTCCTACGTTTTGTGTCACTGGTTGTACAGCCAATATAAGTGGGGTGCTGTCTGATTTCTCCGGCACCACCACATTTTTCAAGGACTTTGCTGGTGCTCCTTCAGGTTCGGCAATCACCCTCTTCCTTTTTGATGTGTGATGCACAAGAACATCATTTGAGTGGAAAAACATGGTATGATGACAGATGGAATATGTATTGATAATGGATGGGCATGGCATCTCGACATATATGATGAGTAAACTAAGCAGATGGCAGTGCAACAAAGTAGAAGAAATGCAAGACAACATATGTAAGATACCCGCAATCAATAAAACATTGCCAAATTAGAACAGGCACCTTGATGGGTGAACAGGACAGGCCATCTGCCTTTGACTCCTCGGGGTTAGAATAGTCATTAGGATCATATTTTGAACAAGAATCAACAGGTGGGGAGCGTATGAGTTTCATTGCATCCAGAATGGCACTCAATGCCTTGGTGCCAATTTTGTAAGTCATTGCAGTGTTTAGCTTCAAGAGTGGACTGCTGCTAGTGTGACACAAAGCAGCTACACAGATCATAGTGTAGATATAACGGGAAAACCTTAAGCATCAGAGTAAAATCAGCAAAGTGGAACTTGCTAGAATATATGTGCTAGTATTACCGGTATGGCTAGAAAGGCTTCGGATACTAGCTCTCTTCAAGTGAAGGTGTGGTACTGTTAATATCAGTGTAACTCTCAAAGGCGACACAGCTCCCTGCATTTCCTTGCTATTCTTATAGGATTCAAGTGGGCAGGCCACTACAAATCCTATTCCTATGTTTACAAGATCCTACGAATCAAAGAGGCTCAAAGTGTCATCACAACCGATCGTATAGACCTCTACACCGCAAATGTCCCTGCTCATCTTCAGTACAAGGAACATACTGTACTACTATCATACTCCCTCCGTTCCAAAATATAAGTCTTGGTAGAGATTTCCACTATGGATCACATACAGATGTATCCAGATACATTTTAGAGTGTAGGTTCACTCATTTTTCTCCATATGTAGTCCATGGTGGAATCTATACAAAGACTTGTATTTAGGAACGGAGAGAGTACATATTAAAGAAGAACGGAAGAGGAACATGGTAAAGAAGAGCAAGCAGATTTTGGATAATAAAATGTTGGTTGCGAAGTACCCACACATGATGAACCAAAGCGCATTAAGAATGCAACTCCCAGCTGTCTCTCGACCATTTCAGGCGGTTGGATGAAGATCCTACGTCTCCTAACCCTTCTTTTTCCTCGTCTCTGATTCTTCCCATACAAAACACTGCACGGGCCGCCGGCCGGACCATCGGCCCCCACCGCCTTTGTTCCTCCGCCACCCCCACCCCCCACCCCCGCCCCAACCCACACCCGCATCGAGTTTTCTTCGTTTGGCAAGGCCCCACAACCACCCGAGCCCCTTCGATCACACCGGCGAACTCCAGCGAGCTCTGAAAAATCGACTGACCCAATTTTGAAATTTAGTCTACTGTGACTTAACTAGTGTGGAATATAAAAGGGGAAAACCATAAGCATTGGGAGTATAGTGTTGAGCGTGCCATGGCGGATCTGAAAGTGCAAACTGGACAAAGGCAACTTCACAACCAAGACAAGAAATCAGAGTAAAGCAGTAGCGATCTATTTTCTTGCTGCGATAAATAAGTTGAGTGGATACGAAAGAGTACCGCCTCTGGTGCGGCGCCGTGTACGCATCTGCTGAGAATTTGACGGTGCTGCGGTAGCGATGGCTGTCGGTGGCGTGGAAGCAGATCTAGGAGGGTAGACGATGGCGGCGGGGCGCGGTGGATGAGACGGTCGTAGGAGCGGCGCCGGCAGGGTGGACGACGACGGGGATGAAGTGAGAGGATGGGATGCAAGGATCCCGGTCCTAAGCCGTGGATGAGAGAGGTCAATCTCTTGTAATGCACGGCAGCGTTGGGGTATCAGCTTCGGCATGGTGGAGGAGGACGGCGGTGGATGGGGCGGCGGACGGCAGCGGGCGGAGGAGGGTGGGGTGAAGAGGGTGTTTTGGTGCCCACGGAGTACGAACGGGGAAAAGGGAGGTAGAGAGGAAGGGGGGAACCATGTATTCAGGGTGCGCTTGTCTCAAATGCGAGGAAATTTACAAACTTAGCCCCCGTTTCAAATTTCTACTACATCACAGCAACATTAGTCGGTTGGCGATAGGACAGTAATCTCGCATACACCAAATATTTGCCGACGAGAGTTTGTTTTTGGCACCCACCATGTATGAATATGAATCGGGGAGGGAGTCGATTTCGGCCGAGGACACACTGTGTTTTGGCGCCCATCGTGTATGAATCCGGGTGAGAGGCGGTTACGTCATGTTTGGGCTTTGCATGGCAGGGATAGGCAACAGTGATTTCCATCTCGCAGATTTTGGTTTCGGGCGGTTACTGCGACTTTCCCCGCTTCGTTCAAATTTTGCAGAGTGCACGTTTACCGTGCCAACTCAATTCGAATCCCGTTTGTATTCTAATTTTTTTCGGGCAGGATCCATTTTCAATTGGAATTACATTCTATATACATCATTTTTTATATATATACTTTCAAAAGCACAACAAAGAATTCTGCTCCTTTATATGTATAATATGATTTACAAATACAACGGTATCGAAATCTTAAGGTTGAATTCAAAAAAAAATTAACCAAATTATGTTCTACTAAAATGTATGGGTCAGTAATATCTACATATTAAATAACATAGATGTGCGTGAATTCATATGTGTATGCATGTTTGATAGATCAATTTTGGTTCGAGTATGGATTACATGTATCATCATCTCGAATTCAAATATTTGAATCCCTTTTTTGTTCACTCCTTTCACGCCCATCTCTCTCGCATGGATGCTCCTTCAGGTAGCTATCACTCTCTTTTCTCCAGCTCACCCGCACGCTCACTTCATGTTTCTCCTATCCTCGCAAACATGGTCTCTCGATGTCTCCCTTGAGAAGTGTCACACTCTCCCTATCATTATACATTACACGGTTTCATTATCTCTCACGTATCTACTGTTCTCTGGTGTCACTCGGTACCTAAGCTTTCTTTTTCACCGCCACACACACAATCTCCACTCGTCTTTCACTTTGTCTTTCTCTCTGTGGGATTCTCTCACACACCCTATATGTCTCTACATATGACTCATACCACTAAAATTACTCTCTCTCTCTCCTGTAGACACAACATTTGTTGCGGTCTCCTTTTCGTCTCCATCCCAGACAGACATTATTCATTTGTTTACCGATCAGACAACCCCGACTACCGTCTCCTCTCTCTCTCACACGGACACACACACAACTCCTACTTCCACTCCCCTTCCCAACTACCTTCTCTCTCTCTCTCTCACACACACACACACACAAAACTCTCACTTTCGCACCCCGACTCGTATTTCTCTCACAAACATTTATCGACTAGCTAGCCTCTAGATAGGTTTATACACCCGCACACTCGTGCTTCCACCATTGCATACATGTCTCTCTCCCGCTCCTTGTATCTATGTAGATTTTTCTTCCCTTCTTGAGACACGCCCTCTCGACCGTGCACACACACACTATCGCCTCATTTTAAGCTGATACCTATCGCACACACACTCCTTGTGTCTTTGTCACAGATGCACTCCGTCCTCCTCCACTCTCCCTCTCTCTCACACACACATGGGCTTTTTGCAACAACTAGCAAGATGCCCATGCGTTGCACGGAACATCAAGATGCATTTGTATGAGTAGTTTATCTTGTGGGGGAAAAGGATGAACGAGGGAAGGCCTTATTTGCAAATGTGGAGAGGGGTGTGGGTATGTTTTTGCAAAATTGCCATAGTTTCCTTCCTATCCGTCAGATATAGATCGGACGGCCTATATTGCAGGATGGCAGGCACACGATCATCACCGACAATGCTTTTTATAAGAGTAGGGATAAAAATAGAGTTGGTGATGATGGTGGGCCTGCCATCCTGCAATGTAGGTCGTCTGATTTATATCTGACGGATAGGAAGGAAAATATGGCAATTTACCTGCACTCTTAACCACATTTGCAGATAAGGCCTTCCCTCGTTCATCCTTTTCTCACACAAGATCTTGATGTTCCGTGCAACGCACGGGCATCTTGCTAGTAAGAGTATAAATTAGACATATACCACCTCTCGAATCTTGAAACCAACAACATTCCTCCCTTATCTCATCAAAACCGCCAAAGGAATATATTTTGAGTGAAATATAACATATTTTTAGTGATATACGTATTTCAAAACTAGACTTTTTTTCTATCAAATCGGTGAATATGTATTAATCAACTTTGATTGTGTGGCAATGCATTGGCACATTGCTAGTAGTTATTATAATTTTTTGGACACCAGACAAACGGTGGAGTACATATACAAAGAGAAGAGGCGCACGCACGCAGTCGACCTCTTGCTGTCTCGCACACATGAGTGTTACGTAAAGGCGGTTGTCGGTGTCAAAACTGGCGGATCTCGGGTAGGGGGTCCCGAACTGTGCGTCTAGGCCGGATGGTAACAGGAGGCAGGGGACACGAAGTTTTACCCAGGTTTTGGCCCTCTTGATGGAGGTAAAACCCTACGTCCTGCTTGATTAATATTGATGATATGGGTAGTACAAGAGTAGATCTACCACGAGATCAGAGAGGCTAAACCCTAGAAGCTAGCCTATGGTATGATTGTATGTTGTATATGATCTATCGACTAGCCTGGCCTCGGTTTATATAATTCACCAGAGGCCTAGGATAACAAGAGTCCTAGCCGAATACGCCGGTGGGGAGGAGTCCTTGTCTTGATCGCCAAGTCTTGTGGAATCTTCCTTGTATGCGGTAGCTGCCCGAACTGGCCCATGAGTATACGGCCATGGGGGTCCTCGGCCCAATCTAACAGATCGGGAGATTACGTGGTGAGTACCCCCTAGTCCAGGACACCGTCAGTAGCCCCCTGAACCGGTCTTCAAGTTAGGGACGCTCCTCGATTCTTCCAAACCATTCTTCATCTTCGGTCGTCGGTCTTGAAAACTGGTTCAACAAATCTTCTCATCTCCGATCTTGAGGATCGCCGAAATGCATTCGACGAGTTTACACGTCGGGTATCCGAGGAGCTCCTTTAAGTTTCCGGCCTTTATCAATGCCTTGTTATTTTTATGCCACACCTCGGGTTTGAAGTTGTTCCCGGGCGGCAGCGTTCTCTTTCGTCCGAGCTCCAACACCGGACTGCATTCGAGGTATCTTTTGCAGCCGAGCACCAATGCTGGACCGCTTCCCAGCTCTAACGCTGGAATGTATCCGAGCTCCAACGCCGGACTATGTATCCGAGCTCCAACGCTGGACTGTATCCGAGGTGTCGTAAATCACCTTGGTTCAAAGAAGTTTGAAGGAGTTTAGCCGAGCTTAATGCCAGAAATGCCCTCTATGGAGCCAGCCACTAGCGCCCGAGCTTTATGCCAGACTGCTTCCGAGGCGGTGCACCACCCCGAATGTGGGCCAATTTTTGTCAATATTTTTGATTGGTGCAATTTATTCTCTGCCGAGATATATAGCCAGTAGCCCTCAAGGTGGGTATCGGTCTAAAACCCGAGATGCACATGAAGGATGACATAAGACCGCAGATCCCAGTAGCCGCTGAGACTCGGGTTGATTTGCAAAATCGGTGTGAGGATCAAGTCCCAGCTCGGCAGAATACTTCTGTGGCGTGCTCAGTCCTGAGACTCAGGTTGGGTGCGGCCGACCAACCTGAGGATCAAAATCTCCTCGGAAACTGTATTACACTTAAAATTTTCTGCATTGGACAGGCAATGCAGTAGCCCCCGAGATACTGGTCGGGTGGCAACACCAGATTAGGGGATTGATGTGCCACTTTAATATTTGTAAATAATAAGCCCGAAGCCCAGTGCCCCCCGGCCTTAATGCGGGCACGGGTGGCCGAATTAAGGATTGATATCCATAGTAAAATCACAAATTATGTGTAATGACTCTATGTATCCAAGTACCTTACGTCATTAATGCTCAGATCCGCATTGTACAAAACTTTGTTGACCGACCATCGGCTTCCACCTCCTCAGCCAATAGCCGAGGAGTGTTTGTCCTACTTTATAAAGCCTTTATGAGGGCAAAGATTTACAACAAACAAGGCAATCTGGCCATATAGTTTTATAAACAAAGGTACACAGAGAGATATGCTATATTACTGTTTAACAGAAGAAATGTCTTCCAAAGAAAATAGTCCCGCTATCGGTTCCTTTCTTTGGGTTGTCATACTAAGCATGATCATGAAACCTCAGCTCCAATGTAAGAGCAAAATATTGAAGATTTAGTTTGGAAGGCCAGTTAATAGCCCCCGGTAGTGTTCGGCGACCGTCGAGGTCAAGCCGTAAACACTTCGGCCATTGTTATGAATGGCCCGTCATTTAACACCGTCATTGGATCGCTGACCAGTTTACGCTTATTGTGACAGTCAGTTTTCGGCTTTCTCCACTGAGGTGCTTAACCATGTGAGCTGGAAGCACAATCGCAGTGGTTCTCCCTTTGCACACCTAGCCGAACAAAGCGAAACGTAGGAGGCAAGCGCAGGAGCCGGGCAACCCAACTATTGACCGAAGACACAATTCGAAACCGATGCATATATAGCAATATCCGAGAATGTTTTTGCCGAATCTCTAAAGGTGTCCGGCATTGCACTACGAGACTTGTGCTGAAAACACACAAATAGTTTAAAAGTGCCAAAAGCTTGGAAAACCAAAAAACGTCAGTAAAAACTTGACGTCCGAACAAGATCAAGTGTTCGGTGCCAATCCGAAAATTGGCCTTAGCAAAAGAAGTGCTTCTGTTGTGCTTTAACATGGTACATCCTATCTCAAGACTTCAAGCGGGTCAACCTACGGCTTCAACCTCCTATCCCGAGGGCGAAGTACTTCTCATTAGGCCAGTTTAGCAAACTAAACTCTAGCGGCTTTGAGAGAGAAATTAGGCTCCCCAGCTAGTGACCACACGCTCGTGTTGAAAAAAGGAGTGACAGATAATAATAATAATAATAATAATAATAATAATAATAATAATAATAATAATAATAATAATAATAATAATAATAATAATAATAATAATAATAATAATAATAATAATAATAATAATAAAACTTTGCAATGACTAAGAAGAAGAACACTTATCATAAAACGGCTCATATAAATTTAAGAGCCCCCAAGTGACTTGGGTAAAAGAATGATTGCATGACCGAAGTACTTATATCATATCTATGTTCAACCGAACTTTAAACGCGTCTTAACCGACCGTCGGCTTCTCCCTCTTCGGTCAAGGACCGAAAGGTGTTATGTACTCCATCTGTCGAGAATATCGACGGTGTTTCCAATAACCACGCAATCAGGCCATAAGGCTATAACAGACAAAGCGCGCTCAGGGAACTTATGCTATATTACTGCGAAGTGTAAGAAGCATCTTCAAAGAAAATAGTACCCCCACCGATACCTTTCTTCGGTGCCCATTGTTATTATGAGACTTGTGCAATAGATTTTTTTGTACTCATGAGTTCCGTTGTGTGCCGACCATCATTGAAAACTATAAGAGCGCTAGCTTTCGGCTTCACCCAGTCTGAGGTCCGGCTCGGATGACCCGATCATGACAATCGCAGAGGTGCTCCCTTTACTCCCTAGCTGAACAATTGGGAACGTAGGGGTAAGCACAAGAGCGAGGCAACCCAGCTTGCAAATCGCTTAAGTCAATATGGTGCATATTGTGGCGTAATACACGAACAAGGAACGAAGCCGTACAAGTATAATCATATGCAAGAGGAAAAGCTTCATGAAGGAAGCCCCCAAATGAATTGGGTATTTGAATTTATGCATCACAAACAAATTTTGGACAAGGAAATTTTTTACAAGCAACTTTTTTCCAAAAAAGTATAATGCTTGGTCGAACTGAACACAAGTTAGAAATTAAAGCTTTGAGCATGAAAGCGACTTAGCTGGTTAATGTGTTCGGTATTGATGACGCGGTCCGAGCTTGATGCGGGACAAGGTTCCATCCCTCAAGCCGGTCCTGAGGTGGCGGAGCGGAGAGCTCGACATGCCGAAGTGGTGACATAGCACGGTCAATGCAGACCGACAGAGTGACGCCCAAGTCACCGGATCATTTTCCTGTGCACAAAAAATAGTGCAAACCGGAGATAATAGTAATAATGATAATTAAAAAAATCATTGTATAATAAATAATTTATGCAAAGTGAGTAATAAAAGAAATATGGCCTAGCGCCGAAGTTAATGTCGATGCAGGGCATCGGCGTGATGTGGTAAAGGCGTGGCAATGCCTGAATTCACAGGTCGGTCCGAGCTCCGGACGCGGCGTTCGCCGGACTATGTACGGAAACTGACCGAACCACCATGCGACTGTCGTTAATGCGGCCACCATTTGATAGACCTGTGTACATATGATGGACAAACCAGAGTAATAATTCCTTGGGAAAAATGAACCCAAACAAGCAAAAAATATTGGGATTAATAGCACCTGGTTTATTTGTTGTAGCAATCCGAAGGAAGGTGATTCCCAAAAATGGGACCCGATCCACACACCCATTGCCTGATGGGCGATAAAACGACGGCATGGCAATGCTGGCAAAGGTTGGCTCGCCGAGGCAAAGCCCTCGGTCCAGCTAACGTGACGGAGCTGGTCGGCTAGTGACGCCGAAGTGTCCGGAATAGGTTGATGAAGAGATCGTGAAGCCCCCGATCCAGCTGAGATGTCGAAGCCTCGATGTCAGCTGATGAGTCGAAGTAGGTTGACGTGATGGACACCAGCTTGAAGAAGCAATAGTGTGGCCCTGCCGATGTAGGTCGTGACGTGGTCGATGCCGGCTTGATGAAGCGATCGTACGGTGATGCCGGTATGGCCACTCCGTGTAACCCGTGGGGTGGCGATGTTGGTGATGATTTATCCTTCGCGATGCTGGACTCTTGTTCGGCTTGCCGAGATGATGATCCGAAGAAGTTGAGCTTGGCTCAACAAAGTGACGACGTGTCTAGCGCAGGTCGGCAGCCGTGGAGCAATATTGCCGGACTGGTTTGACACCAGCATGATGTTTAGTGGGATGTGTTCGGGAACAAAACACAATACCCCATACAAAACTTCCTTCAAAAGGGATGTTAGAAATCCCGTTCATAAAAAAGACGAACTCGGGTCGGATTCGTTTTCGCGCAGAAAACAGATCCGAAAAGTGATGCACTAATTGGAAGGTTTCCGAGTTTGGACGGTCGGATCAAGCTGAAATTTTGAGAGGTGGTAGATATAGGAATTCCACAGCCGATCAACGGTTGGATCTTCCAAAGGACGTCCGAGCTAGAAGATGGACACCATGCCCTAAACTCATCCAGATTCCCGTCCAGATTTGACAGGGCTCTGGTATACCGTGGATTGCCAGAGATTCCTCCATGGAACTCGACAAAATTTTCCAGGGTTGTTGTAGACTCAATTCCGCACAATTCCACCAAAGCGATCGTTAAAAAGACACTTGATGAGGCGGTGGCGGCGGACACAAGTTTGATGTCCAAAAAAAATAGCACGGTCGCCCGAGGGCAATGTTGGCATTGAGCCCGCGGGCTCCCTGGATGATTCCTCCATGATCTTGCTAGAGATCGGAGTTGATGTTTATAAAGGCCCTCATCCGAACATGACGATCGGAGGTAGGGCGCAGTCCTTGGTCAAACCAAGGTGACCAGTCGAACTAGTGACAAAGATGTCGAAGTCGCAGTTGATCTGCAGCGAGCCATCAACCTTTTGCCGAACACACAGCGGAACTCTCAATCAAAGCACCAATGTCGGTGTCAAAACCGGCGGATCTCGGGTAGGGGGTCCTGAACTGTGCGTCTAGGCCGGATGGTAACAGGAGGCAGGGGACACGAAGTTTTACCCAGGTTCGGGCCCTCTTGATGGAGGTAAAACCCTACGTCATGCTTGAATAATATTGATGATATGGGTAGTACAAGAGTAGATCTACCACGAGATCAGAGAGGCTAAACCCTAGAAGCTAGCCTATGGTATGATTGTATGTTGTATATGATCTATCGACTAGCCTGGCCTCGGTTTATATAATGCACCAGAGGCCTAGGATAACAAGAGTCCTAGCCGAATACGCCGGTGGGGAGGAGTCCTTGTCTTGATCGCCAAGTCTTGTGGAATCTTCCTTGTATGTGGCAGCTGTTCGAACTGGCCCATGAGTATACGGCCATGGGGGTCCTCGGCCCAATCTAACAGATCGGGAGATTACGTGGTGAGTACCCCCTAGTCCAGGACACCGTCAGCGGTGTTAACAAATAAACCCTAAAACCCTAGGTGCATGATTGCTGCATTCGCGGGTACTGGGTACGTGGTGGAGCACCTTTGTAGGAATAGTCAGCTCGCGTGATAATTTGATCCGTAGGAGTTGATGGTCGGGACCAAAGGTGAACGGCTTGGAGCGCGGTGGCTCGCCAGTTGCCACAGATCAAGTAGCCATGTTTAAACTATCATTTTTAGCGGGGTTAAGAGTTCCGATTTTCAATGGCGCTTTATAAGTAGTAAGTAGTTTTTAGAACGATTGGTATGGAGCGAAAATGGAATTCATAGTACTACGTACCTCCTTGGCGTATGGTTGTATGGTTTTTTTTTTGCGATGGAGGTTGTATGGGTTTATGTTGCGAGATGTTGAACCTGGTAGTTCTAGGGCAAATACTATGGTTTAGATTTAGATGCTGGTTTTTAGTAATGAAAATTGGAAGGGGAAACCCTTCTTTGATTAAAAAAACTACTACCTCCATTCTGGTTTACTAGTCCCCATCGTACTTTGGGTCAAAGTTTGTCCACAAATTTTACTTGTAAAATGTGAATGGAAAACGAGATTTTGTTATACCCAAACAAAAAAGGACTGGAGGGAGTGATTTCTCTGACACGGACGCAACCTCTCATAGCGCAGGCATTGAACCGGCGCGCCGGCCAAGAGGGCCGCACTCACAGCAGGCCCGGCTGAGCACGCCTCCTCGCCGCTTGCAACCAGCTTAAGACTGCCCCGCCTGCCTTCATTGAATCTGCGCGTGTGCCGGCAACACGTCCTTCCACGAGCCGGCAGGCATTTTAGAACACAAAAAATGACTAAAATATAATTAATTTACACATGGTCTTGACTTGTTGTGCTCGCACTGGTAGCAGGAACTAGTAGAGGATTTTCTTTATTTATAACTCTCCTCATATTTTTTTGGCTTTGAAGTGAATCATGGTTGTGGACATTATGTATGAATGTGCATATATCTGTGAACATGAGTTTGATGTGGAAGTTGAACTTGGAATGTCGGGCTTGCACGTGAACTATACCATGTCCAATGCTTCATCTGTTATTGTTTGGAAAGTAATTGCTGTTATTACATGACCCAAAAAAAACATTTGTGCCACATCAGTAGATGCACGGACATCACAACAGGCATGCTGACTGGATAAACATTTGAACCTAGCTATTATGAAGGAAATTTTGTATTGACAACAGTTTTAGATAGCAGGAGACGCCTAGCTTGCTCTGCCTCTGCTAGCTTATTTCTGGCTTCTTCCATCTCTTCTTTGGCTTGGGTGAAGAGATCATCTGATTGCTCTTTTCGCTTCTTCAGGAACTCAGCTACATTCTCAAGGGCTGTTGCATGCTTTCTTTCAGCCTTTACTAATGCCACGAGGACACGAACAGCTGACGACTCCACCTGGCTTGTGTGTAATCCAGCATCATCTGGGAATTTGCACCTTGTGTCTAATCCAGCATCATTAGGGAACTGGCACCTTGTGTGTAATCCAGCCTCATTTTGGAAACATGATCTCGAGGTTGACCATACTTCCCTCCTCACAGGAACTGCATCCTAACATGAAGTTACTTCTTCTTTAGATCAATACTCAGAGCAACCTAGATCCATTTAGTAGAAGCCAGATAAACAGAACTCAGAGAAGTAAATTCAAAAGGAAAACAAAATAAAAACAGACTACAAGGTGAGAACACCCACATCCTACATCAAGCTAAAAACGAAAGCATTAGGACGATTAAGACTCTTCTTATTACACATTGAAGAACACCACGCTTAAGAGAAATAGAAACTACAACATATACACATTGAAGAACATGAGGCTACATGAAAGTAATTAAAAGGGTGTTACTTACCAAAGCTCGTTTATAGGTTCGGTGCAGCTCCTCTTTAACTTGCCACACTCCTTGAAGATGTCCCGAATATCCCATGTTTGGTCTTCATTGCTCCTCTGCATGTTCGCACTCGTGGTTTTAAAATCTCAACATGGCAAGAAACATATACTACTAGTAATACTCGCGCATCTTGTGGGCAACATTAAAGCACTCGTTTGCCATGTTAGAGAATCTCCAACAGAATCGCAACACGCGGCGCTTTAAAAAAGCGTTTACAGTGCTGAGATCAAGAAGTAGATACTAGAGAGTAGAGGATAGTTCTCAGCATAGATAGATAAAAAAAGATAATTCAACTACTCCTCGTCGTCCGACTCCTCCTTGGTGATGTCCTCCTCCGACGTCTAACTGTAGGCGTGAAGATACCAATCATCGTCGAATTCCCAGGGCGACGCTGCTCCTAGCCTCATGTTGAATTGAGCGTCCCCTTTTCGCCTACGCTTGTCCTCGCGATAGGCGGCTCGCTCCGCCCGCCTCTTATCCCTCTCCGCCCTCCTTTGCGCATAGAACTCACGCTCGTTGATGATGTCCTCCGGGAAGTGTTGGCGCCACAGCGCCATGGCTTCCTCGACCATCTCGGCGATGCCGAGACGGTGCTCCAGCCTCCGGTTGTCACGACGATCCTCGTTGGTGCTAAGCCGCGGTAGAGGCGCGAGCTCCTGCGCCCGCTCCCGCGTCGGCATGTTGGGGAAGTTCAATGTTCTATGAGGCCACCGGAGGCGCCACACCACCGCGTCGTACGTGCGGGCGGCCTCGTTGGCGGTGTTGAAATTGCCGAGGCCGAGGCGCATCTCGTGGAACCGGATCTCGGCGGAGAAGCCGTCGGAGGGGCGCGCGCGGACGCCGTGATATCCCCAAGTTTCCCGGCGACGCGGCGGCATGGTGGCGCGGCGGCGGCGAGGCGAAAAAGAGCAGGGAGAGAGCGGTGGCGAGGCACAGAGAGGGGAGAGAGCGGTGGCAAGGCACAGAGCGGTGGGAGGGCGTTGGATTTTATAAAGCGCGTCGAACACCGCGCGCCAAAACTAGCGCACGCGGGGCCGCTTTTTCCCGCGCGTGCCTGATCCTTTCCCGACGTCTCTGCTATCTCTACTCTCTTCTCTACTATTATATTTATTTAATATTTAATATTTAATATTTATCTCTACTTCCTTTACTATCTACTTTTTTTATCTATACTTTTTTCTTGCAATATAGGTCGTCCGATTTATATCTGACAGATAGGAAGGAAACAAATGGGAATTTTGCAAAAAGATACCCATACCCGTCTCCAGATTTGCAAATAAGGCCTTCCCTCGTTCATCCTTTTCTCCCAGAAGATAAACTACTCATACAAATGCATCATGCGTGCAACGCATGGGCATCTTGCTAGTTCTAAAAACCTTTCCATCATTTGCCACACTGCTGGTTGCAGATGAAAAACCTACCCAAGCACAGCGCGATATAGGAGTGACGCACAATTACAAGCTGATATTCTTTTGGACAATGGAGGCTATAACCAATTACTTTTACGGGAACAATAGCACCCAGGAAATTTGAAGGGTAGGTATGAACAAAATTGGAACTGCACATGTACTGCTAAGTGATTCAATACACACATTACCAATCGAGGAGGAGAACGATGGTCGCGGCAGCCTCTGTGAGTCATGGTCGGCAACGGGAGTCAGTTCATTGTCCATGACTGTGGTACTTCTGCGCTTGGTGTCGGCTTCTGGGAAGCAGATCCGACACCGTGGAAGACGATGTTGGGGAAGAGGCTCCGTGTACGACGACGATGGTGGACCGGCTCCAGTGCGGCATACGAGGTCGTCGATGAGGTAGATGCGCTGCGGTGGACGAGTGCGCCGATGTAAAGGGGAGGAGCACGAAGGCTGCGGTGCCGTGCAGAAGTCTATTTTGCGGTGGGGATAGAAAATGGGGAGTATTCCGGTGTACTACTCTGGGTGTCGGGGTGGGGTTGGCTGGGTAGGGTGAACCTGAAGTTACGAAATGTCAGGACCCCGATCCTAAGTCACACCGATCTAGCATGTAACACATCATATCACTTTGCGGCCTCACGCACGGTATTCCCACGGGTGCCACCTTACCTGGCCCCGGACCGTTTGCGCCTTTTGGCTCACGTATATGATAGTGTCGCTAGCATCCATATGACAAAGAACCCGGGCTGACATGGCTAGTCGTGAACCCAAAGTGGCACTAACTTACAGGGACATGCATACATGACCCAGCAACGAACGTGTCGGTCATCAGCGAGTGAATCCAGGCTGTAGCACTGGGCTAGCAGGACTCCGGTGAACCGGGCTGTAGCGGGCTAACAGGACTCTGGTATTCATCGCGTGACATTTCCCCGAAGGGACAGACACAGGAACGAAGAAGGACACATGCTGGCCAGCCTAGGTGTTCCGGAGCAGTAGCAAGCTACCATGGCTCAGTGGAAACACCCGGAGACATTTCCCGGTAAGAGAGGCTACTAAGGATAAACAACTATATAGTCAGATCCCACACATACCAAGCATTTCAATAACATACACACAATATGCTCGATATGTGCAACACAACATGGCATCACAACATGACTCTACAACTCAAGTATTTAATTCAATAGGCTCCGAGGAGCGAGATATTACAAACATAGGTCTCATGACCCAACATTCAGAGCATACAAGTCAAAACACAAACGGAAGCTATCTTGTCCGAGTACAGACAACTATAAATGAAAGAGGCTGAGAAGCCTGACTATCTACCAGATCCTGCCGAGGGCACAAGATCGTAGCTGAGGTAACAAGCTAAACGGCGAAGTCCACGTGGAACTACTAGCGAGACTGAAGTCTCTCTGCAAAAACATAAATTAAGCAACGTGAGTACAAATGTACCCAGCAAGACTTACATCAGAACTAACTACATATGCATCATTATCAACCAAGGGGATGGTGGGGTTTAACTGCAGCAAGCCAGCTTTGACACGGTGGCTATCCTGAACTACGACTGCAAGTAACTCTTTTGAGGTGGCGCACACGAGTCCACATATTCACCATATCAATACACCACTATGGATCCGCTCCCGTCTCCCTACGAGAACGCCATCCATAGCACTCACGCTTATCTTGCGTATTTTAGAGTATCCACTTTCACTTGTCTATGAACTATGCAAGGGGTCCAAGTTTCCATATCCGAGGAATCCGGCTATTCGAATAGATAATGATAACCCTGCAGGGGTGTACTTCTTCACACACGCTCTCGCCACTTACCGCCCTGTACACGTCATGTACCTCGGCAACCTTCAAGCGGAAGCCGGGCGAGGGAGTCGGCCACGACCTGACTAACCGAACAAGTCTCTAGTCCAGGTTTATCGCCTATTCGGGTTCCATCCGCAAGGAGATCCGTCCGAGGTGTCGCTCACGGCCCCAAACGATGTGAGCAGGGTTCCCAAGCCCACCATCTGGGTGCCACTTGGTACACCGTGCCACTGTGCCTAGTCTGTCCCAAGCCCACCTGTACCGGGTGCCACTTGGTAGACTACTAACACTACCTACAAACACCAGAAACTAGTTGCAACTCCTGGACAGAGATCAAGTTGATTAATAAGTCGAGAGGGGCACTTAAGCATTCCAATGTGTGGTAGTAGCTGGTCATGGATCACAAATACAGAACTCAGTTCCTGAGGACGGCTGCAATGAGACAACCCACCATGTACTCCTACATGGCCTCTCACCGCTACCTTTACCAAATCGTGTTCACACACTTAGCTCTCAACGGTAGGACATGTTCACACACCTCTGGTTCATCCCCGATGAATCAGACCTGACTCAACTCTAAGCAGTAGCACGCATGACAAACAAGCAAGAATGAGTAGGCACAATAGGGCTCAAACAACTCCTACTCATGCTAGTGGGTTTCATCTATTTACTGTGGCAATGACAGGTCATGCAGAGGATAAAGGGGTTCAACTACCGCAGCAAGTAACAGATGAATCGTTGTTGTCCTAATGCAGTAAAAGAGACCAGGAGCGAGAGAGTGGGATTTTATCGGAATGAACAAGAGGGTTTTGCTTGCCTGGCACTTCTGAAGATAATATAGTTCTTCATCGGTGTCATCGATCACATCGCCAGTACACGTCTATCGAGAGGGGACAATTACCGGCAAACAAGGAAGAACACAATCAATGCAATGCGACAATATGATGCATGTGTGACATGGCAATATGATGTGATTTGAGCTAATGCAACTAGCAGCAAGTTAAATGGAGTTGGTTTGAACCCTAGGTTCAAATTCAAACTCCACATGTGATTATTTAAATGCCATTTAATTGAATTGTCCTAAACAGCAGCTATAAGTTGTTCTAACATGCATGAAAATGGTACAGATGGATAGATTGGATTTTTCTGATAATTGTTCATATATAAATTATTTCATTATGAGCTACGGTTGAATTTCTATGAATTTTTGAAGTTTAAATCATTTTCTGGAATTTCCTGAATTAAAATAAATCCAGAAAATGATTTATTGCGTCAGCACTAGGTCATGCTGATGTCAGCAGGTCAACTAGGCGGGTCCAGGTCAAACCTGACCAGTGGGGTCCACTGGTCAGTGACTGGGGCTGGATAGTGCCAATGACAGGTGGGGCCGGGTCAACAGACACGTCAGCACGGTCAAAGCTGACGTGTGGGCCCACGGTGGTTAGGTTAAAACTTAACAGAAAATAATAAAGATTAAATAAGGGCGTGGGGCCCATACGTCAGTGGCTCTGGGGAGGGTTAGCTGGCCGTGATTAGCGCTAATCACGCGGCCACGTCGGCTAGTGACGCCGGCGACCACGGCGACGGCGAGACCTCGCCGGAGTTGCTCGGGACGGCGCTACAGCCCGCGGCTGGTCGCGCTGAGGGCACCTAGAGGGAGCCCATGCTCCCGCGCATCTAGGGGCGCACGCAGCTGGGCACGGGGAGGCCGGGGTTGACGGCGGCGACCACTTAGGCGGCGGCCGGAGCTCGGGGGTTCGCGGGACCGGCGCTGCGGTGCACGGGAGGACGAGTGGTTAGGTGCTTTGGGTTCCTGGGAGCATGCTGAGGACGACAGCGTGCTCGGACGCGACACATGTGGGTTCTAGCCGCGACAGAGACATGGACGGCGGCAAGAAAGCTCCGGCTCCGGTGGGATCGAGGCTACAGGGTGCAATCGAGGTGGGGAAGAGAGAGGGGAGGCGTAGGAGCTCACAGTGAGTTCGAAGAGCAGGTTGGCGTGCTCGGGGAGACGGCGGAGAGGATGAATCGGACGGCGGCATCCGGCGGCCGTGGTCGGGGAAGAAGCGCCGCAGCATCATCTTGGGGCATCCGGGCTTCGGTGGGTCGACGTAGAGGGGCTTGGGGTCCGGGCTGAGCTCGGGTACGCAGAGAGGGAGCGAGGAAGTGGCTGTGGCCGCGGTGGTTGCGAGCGACGGCGATGAGCGCGCTCGGGCGCGAGAGGGGGAGAGCAGAGAAGGGAGAAGGGGGTCGGGAGAGAGTGAGAGAGAGGAGCGAGGGGGCTGCGTGGCGTCTCCCGAAGAGGCCAGGGCGAAGCGGCAAGCAGGAGGTGGCCCGGGCGGCGTCGGCGCTCGCCACCGAGCAGCTTCGGGGCGAGGGGGAGGAAGACGACAGAGAGGAGGAGGTGGGCTGGGCCGGCCAGCTCAGATGGGCCGCCAGGTGGCTAGAATGCTAGGTAAGTGGCTGGGCTTCTCTCTTTTATTTTTCTGTTCTGTTTTATTTTTTTTTAAATTTGTTTTGCCACTGTTTTAAATTTAAAATAATTCAAACAATGCCAAAAACTCCTCTGAATATTTTTGTTTTGCTAGATGGACTTTTCCAAAAGCTCATAAAATATTTCAGGGGTATTTGAAATTATATTCTAATTATATGAATATAATTCAAATTCAAATAACTAATGATTTAAATTCAAATTCCCAAAAATAAATCCTTCTAAAATGTTCATTATTTTGGTTGGGACCAGAACCCTTTCCAAAAATTATCAAACATTTAAGAAGAGCATTTTGGAACAAAGAATGAGATTTTAGGGTTTTTGCCCTTCTTTTATTTAGGGTTTTTAGGCTTCCAAATTTCCCCAGTTCAAGTTTCAGAAATTTAAACATGATGCAAACACTAGGCAGCACCAGAAGCTAGGGATGTGACACGAAAATAGCCCCCTACCAAGCGTCATCCGTAGGCCTGTTCCGAAGGCTATGATGGTAACTTCCCACTGCTCGAATCAGGGTCGCGGGAGATTTTCCCGCCGACCTCAAAATTTTGTGACACTGGACTCCCCGTGTGGCGTGTTGAGTGATTCGGCTAAGCAACTAGCGAGTAGTAGTAAACTCTGCATATTAGGTTTGATCGAAGTCAAACTTCCTAAAGTTTGACCAAGTTTATAGAAAAATATAAACATTTACCATAACAAATATGTATGATGTGAAAGTACATTCAGTAATGAATCTAATGGCATTTATTTGTTATTGTATATGTTAATATTTTTTGTTATAAGCTTTCTGAGAGTTTACTAAACTTGACTTTGACCAATGCTAATACGCGGACTTAAATAAAAACGGAGGGAGTACACATTTGTTTTATTAGTTTGTAGTGAACTAATCATTTGTTGAAATTGTGAAATAAATATATTAGGCTATTGACTTCGAATTTAATGGTCTATACAATTCAATAGTTACAATCATTGTCGAATCCCAAGATGTATACAAGGTCTATAGTACTTCACAACATGCTCAAACTCACATAATCCCAGTCAAATGAGAATCTAAATGCATTTCATAGTTATTACTTTGTAGGATGCAACAAAAAAAACCATAACTCTACATCAGCCATTATAGAAGCAACATTTTGACATATCCCAATGTGTGAATGAAACATGCAGAGAGAGCTTTTGAAGATGGAGCAGATAGGGCAGGAAAGATTGTATGTATGTGGACGAGAGAGTAGGAGACAAACCTAACGAGACATAGAGAGAGAGATAGAGAGAGAAAGAGAGAGGAAGAAGTTAGGTCTGTCAGAAAGATGGATACATGTAATATACATGAGATGCGTGTGCATCTGGATTCTGTATACGTGGAAGGAGAAGAGACAACCTGTTTGATGAGAGAGCTGGAAAAACATGGATGAGAGGGGAAGGATCTCCTGGGTTGAGGGATTGACAATTTTGTGCGGGGGAGAGAGGGATTGGTAATTTTGTGCAAGAGAGAGAGAGAGGGTGGGGGAGGAGTCAGTCAGCCATCGTCACATCACCCTGCTTCCAAATGACCCCGCATTCTCTAGCGCAGTGTGATCGCCGTCTTCGATCTGCTCGATGCCCTCTTGGAAGATTGAGGTGTTTGCATGTTGGGGTGCAAAGAAGCACAAGCGAGAGTGGTCGCCGTATAACCTTGGATGGGGATGAATTGTGTGCTCGGGGGAGTGTGTGTGTGTGTGTGTTGTGCTGCGTGTGTCTCTCTCTCTGTGTGTGTGTGTGTGTGTGTGTCAGATATTGAGAGAAAACAAACCTAAGGAGAGAAATTGGTATTCACGAAGAGATTGTGTGGGCCTTGAGGTGGGCATGGACCGGGTGAGGGTGTCAAAATGAGCGCATTGATGCATGTGTTTCACGCGACCGTGCGAGGGACAGAGAAATCGAGAGAGATGGTTGTTGTGTTACAGATGCTCCTCTCTCTGTCTCTCTCTCCCTCTCTCTCTCTCTCTCACACACACACACAAGTAAACTAGAAGACCGTTCTCTCATGTATACACAACGTATCAGCATCTGTCTATGTCTCACTCATGCATGATCATTTGCACATTCACACCTCTCTATGTCTGTATCACACGCACACCGTCTCCACATTTCCCTTCCGCCACAACACACATATGAACACATACACACGTTCCCTCTCAGTCACACACACAAAATCAGTATTAAAAAACTAGGGCGCACCTAAAACGTCCAAATCCAAATAAACACGAACTGGAGCTAAATTCAAATATATGGAAATATTGCAGCGTCAAGAACTTTCACAGCAAAAAAAAGTTGAGTAATATTCGAGGATTGTTTTCACACACACAAAAGGTTCGGTGGATGTCCTTCGAGTGCGACACGGTGATGCACCATTCGATCGATCGCGCGGCCGTGGTTCACGCGCTTGCACAGGATTCCATATCGTGGTTGTGGTACTAACTAATAAAAGCTCTACCTAAGTCTAATGTTTATGTGTACTATTATGGTTTTCTTTTAAGTTTGACCAACTTTATATATAAAACTAAAGTAAGCTCCCACACGCACACTCATCAATATGCCGGCGCCGCCGTTGCGCATGCCGGCGCCCGCCTTTTGAGGCCAAAAATTTCTCACCCATCACCGCCATGTCGCCGCCATCCCTGTGCCATGAAGATGAAGGCTCGCCCGCTCACGTCGTCTGCAGTCCCTCCTCATGATGCCGCCGCGCTGCCAAGCATGCGAGCAGCTGGTGGAGCCGCGTCTATGCACGCAGCGTACGAAGAGGATGACGAGCACGTGCTCCAGCACGCCGGCAAGGAGGAACTAGCGTGTCATTGTCGTCTCCGCCCGTGCGGAGGAGGGGCGCATGGTGGCTATCGCGGCGGAAGCCGGTCGCACACGCGTCGAGCCTGCAAATCGGGTGCGGACGCGGAATCTACCTTTGAGACCTTGAATGCCACGTGGATCCTGCAATCTGAAGGAGCAATTTGGGTCAGTCGACTCATGTGAGTCGTTTGATGCAACATGGATGGCTAGAAGGGCTTCTTCCACCTCTTATGCCATCTTCTTCCATCGCTCCATCGAACTTCTTTCACAAATCGACTGACCCAAATTATACTACTAGTACGAATGTATTAAGTACAGTAGGAACATGAAGATACGAGCAGTAGTACCAACTGCAAGAAGAAAAGTAGTAAGACATAGTACTAGTACTACTGTACGTACTAAAGAGTTCAAATAACGAGAAAGAACATAAACATAGTTCTGCTGGGGCCTCAGCACAACACACCCTTGAAAATAAACTAAGCAACTAGTCTGCTTGACACTGTAGTAGAACTAGCATGAGCGACGACACTACCACCTACTTGGAGTCCGAGTCCACGTCCTCGACTTCGTCCTCGACCCTCTTCCTCTTCCTCTTCACCGATGCTTCTTTGCTTGAACCGTACACTGGGCTCTGCTTCTTCATCCAACCCTTGTAGATATTTAAACAAAGGTAGGCATCCATTGTTGCGTACAGGATGTGATCTTCATCTAATGTCTTTCACTCTCATGCATGATGAAACTCGTGATGAGGTTTCTTCAGTTTAGCGTACGAAGGATCAATCATGGCTACTGCCAGGGTCAGCATTGAAGGTTGAGAGGAGGACACCAGGCTTGCCTTCTGGAGATCGAAGGGTTGGCCTACAATGAGACCTATCCGATGCAGGACATCCCTGTTGTTCTTAAAACCTATAGTAACGGATTTCACTCTTTTGTCCTTGAGGAAGTTCTTAAAATCCTGGCACTCAATGTCGGCATGGCATATGTGGTAGACCAAGAAAACATTATGTACGCAAACCTGGATCACGGCGGGCTTCTTCCTCTCTTCGTCCTTTAGATCCTTCTCTCGTCCCAGGACTGTGGTGTACTCAACATCTAGCCCAGCGACCCACTCATCCGTTGAACTGTTGAACATGCATAGGAAGCGAGCAAGCCATGCTTTCACCATCTCGGATCCACGTGTGTAGATGACGATGAACTGATTGTCGGTGATGGCTCTAACCTGGTACTCAGCGGCGACCATGGAGATTTGGGAGGCCATGGATTTTGGAGGAGGGTTAGGAGAAGTTGAACTGTTGTACCCCGCAAAAAAACTGGGAGCGAACTAATGTGAAAGGACGAGACGATTGGGAGCGAACTGTTGTAAGGTAGAAGACGGGGACGAGTAGGGCGTGCGAATGGCATGGGGTTGCTGGCTTGCCCGGTGGATAAATGGCTGCAAGCCCCCAAAGAGTTCTCGAGAACTATGCGGGACCCACTAGATGTCATGTCTACTAGACCCATATCATAGGCCTGACGGTATAGCTTCTTCCTATTCGCACGCCATGTCGGCGCGTGGATGTAACTTCACTTAATTCCGTCAAATGTCGCGCCTCCCACGACCTTCGCCTCCCTCGTGCGGTCGCGCCCTTTGAGACTTCGACTGGCTATAAATGAGCAATTTTTTGCCTTTTTTAGACAAGCAATTTTTTTGCCTACTGCGCATGCATGATACTCCCTCTGGTCCTTTTTACTCCCGTTAACCGTTTGCAAAGTGTTTGACCAAACTTGTACTTTTTTTTGAACACCACCTTATATTAATTAACCAGCCAAAGCAGTACACTCATTCGATACAATATTCAACACACAGGGCGGTACGTTATTTACAAGAACACCATCTAATCTATTGTCAAAGCTATACTTAGCGATTAAGTGTGCCACCTTATTAGCCGAACGGCTAATCTTTGACAATTGAAGATTGTTGATCAACTTCGAGATGCTCGACGCTTTCATCTTCAGGTCACGCATAGCAGACCTGTCATAGTCCCCCGATGCAAGAGACGCCACCACAAAAGCACAATCAGTCTCTAAAATTACAGGATTATGAAGAGAAATACCTATGTAGAGACCGACAATGCAAGCCCTAAGCTCCGCTTCCTCCACGCTTTGACAGACATCAATGAAATCCCACGACCAAATTTATACTAAAAATATCAATATCTACAATACTGATTATAATGAGTATAAGAACTACGTTTTATAATGAGTGTAAAAATATTGATTTGACATTGTGAATGTTGACACATTTTTCTATAAGTCTGGTGAAAGTAGAGGTACATTGACTTCAGACAAAACTTAAATGCAAAATGCAGACTAGTTCCTCCGTCCAGGTGCGTGCCATGTCCTATCTTGTCATCACAACAAGGTTAGCTATTAGAGTACCACTACCTCCCTTCTAGTTTAAAGGGCTCGATTCAAAAATTTCACCTACTCTTAGCAAGATAGTAGAGGCGGTGGAATAGTTTTTGAAGTCTGCAAAAGTACTCAACTAGTGCTGTCGTTCTTCACAAAAAATGTGTTTACCAATGCATGCATGAACACTAGTTACTCTAACCCCCTCTCTTCTTTAATTCTTTGCCACATCAGCATGTTTGCTATTCCCGTGTGCATGATACCAGCTAAGATACCACCATTTTGGCCAGCCTTAATCATCGCATGCAATAATTTAGTGCACCTTGAAATATGAACATGTGTGGGGCATGTATGTTTTTAATGACTTGAGACTATACCTAGCCCGGCATGCAAGATGACTTATTATGCACCGTTCCCCATACCTGCAGGAAGCCCGTTCGTCTCCAAATCTTTTCCTCTCCATGTGTGGAAACAATATGCCTGCCAAACTCTCTTTATCCCTCCGGCGGTCCCACCACTCCATCCCGTGTGAAAAAATCTGCATGCATGACTCTCCTCCCCCCATGCTCGTCCAATCTGTTGTGACCAGCAATATTTCCACCCCTTCGCTCCCCCGTAATTTACTCCAACAAATATGCCCACGTAGTTGTTACTTAACTGCAGGTGCATTGGGTCACTGACATATGGGCCCAACAGGAGTCTGGCCCACATGTCAGTGACGCAACTGGACATGCAGTTAAGTCAGTGCAGCTTAGTCCATATCTTATGTAGGTGTGCCATTGCTTGCTATAAATACTGCGCCTACCACGGCGTCGCTATCTCCTCCCCCTCATGTTCACGTTCATCGCTATCTCCTCCCCTTCCTCTCAGGTCGACCACCATGGCATCGCCCCTCCCAAGCCCTAGGAGCCCCTCGCTGCACCACGCGGATGGTCACGCATCGCTGTTCTGTTCCTCGCTGCCACTAGTCGAGGAGGACGCGTCGGTGTTCCGCTCCTTGCCGCTACGCGACGCGTCGCCGTTCCATTCCTCGCCGCCACTAGTCGAGGAGGATGCGTTGGTGTTCCGCTCCTCGCTGCAACGCGACGCGTCGCCGTTCCATTCCTCGCTGCCACTAGTCGAGGAGGACGCGTCGCCGTTCCGCTCCTTGCCGTGACGCGTCGAGGTGGACGCGTCGGCGTTCGAAATCTTGCCAGCACGCGCGCCGGAGGACACGTCGGCTCCCAGCTACGAGGAGAACATCGCGCCGCCCGCCGAGCCCCCCAGCCTTGAGGAGCTTTGGAAAGAAATGGATGTCGCCTTGTGGGAGGCCTTGCCTCCAGCAGAGCGCGCCAAAATAGAGGCGGAGAAGAAGGCCGAGGAAGAGAAGCGCACCGCGGAACAAGCTGCCTGGGAGGCCTATGTCGCGTCCGAGAGAGTCAGGCAATTGGCTCTTTGGCAGAAGGCTCGTGCAAGGGCCGTGAGGGTGGCGGAGGACGCCCGTGCCGACGCCCTGAGTGCAGTCGGGCCCAAGCGCCTCATCTACGCTTGGCGGTACGTGGACCGGGTGCACGCTTCCAGCGACGAGGGGTACCTGTTGGCGCCGGATCACCACACCGGTGAGATCGCGCTCGCCCGCCGGCAAGCCGCCAATCAGCACCTTGCGAGTTGCGAGGCTGAGAAAGAGGCGTTGTGTCGGCGCGCTGGGAAACAGCCGCGCACCAGGGCACTCGTGGCGTGCCGCAAGCGCTCCTGCGAGCGCCGTGGCTTTTAGGAGGAGCATAATTTTTGTTTCATAAGGCGATCTCATTAGTTTTGGGACGCAAATGATAAATACCGAATGTTCAGGATTTTTTAGCATCCTTAATTAAGTATGTAAAAGGGAAAGTTTGGAAACCTTGTGTATTCGTACGCATTTTGCAAGTACGTGCATATAGCACAAACTTTACTATATACTATCGCACTACACGTCTCTCTCAATATATGCTTGCAGACTGTGCTACTCCCTCCGTCCAGGTCAATAAGTCATCTTTGGTTGTGCACCATGACCAAGAAGGAGGGAAGACTTATACACCTAGACGGAGGGAGTACTACTATTACTTATGTACGTGCAAATGCACATTTTAACATTACGATGCGGTTTTTGTAAAAGTAGAAAAACAGCACTAGTCAAGCTTGTGAAACGATTCAATGCAAAACAAATGCGAAAATGCTCGTTTGATTGTTTACTTTTAGCTTCCTTCTCTGTGGTTATTTCTCTGTCGTACTTTTTATGGAGTATCTCACTGGATGGAAAGGCATGCAAATTCCCAAACCGCTTCCTACACCCTGCATCGAATTTTTTGCCTAACAAGTTGTGCCGTGCAATTGGAATTCCGATTTGAGTACTACTACTAGTAGGAGTACCAGGGGCCAGTTCCTTTAGGCTTCTAGATTAGTAATCCCATAACTACTACCTACGTCCTGGTTTATTGGTCCCCATTGTAATCTGTGTCAAATTTTGATCATAAATTTAACTAATGAAATGTTAGTGCATGCCACATGCACTACTCCATCCGTCTAGGTGAGTAAGCCATCTTAGGTTGTGCACCGTGACCAAGGAGGAGGAGAAAACAAGAAATGTTAATGTTTATTTGCTAATTAATAGTATTGCATGCAATGAACTAACCACTGCATGTCGTGTTTGATATCTCAAGTCATTAAAAGCATGCACACTCTTTATCTCTTATTGGTTGATATGTCAAGAAACGAGGTAGAAGTTAATGCACTGCGCCTAAGTGTTTTGGGATTATTTGGTTTTCGTAAGATGACTTACACACCTAGACGGAGGGATTACAATGGTGAGGAATAAACCAGTTAAATCTTTGGTCAAAATTTAGCACAAATTACAATAGTGAGGAATAAACCAGGACGGAGTAGTAGTTTAGAAGCCCAAATAAATGAGTGAGGCGCCTTATTGCTACTCTCCATTGTGACTAGTCTTGTGGGAAAAGCTGGGTAAGCCGCCAAAAGAACTGGCCCTAGGGGTAGTAGCTAGGGATCGAGTGTGCGAGATGAACCGGAGAAAGTAAATGCAGAGAGATGAAATGCAAAAAAGACGGAGGGATGTGGTGGTTGCTTGTCCGTTTATTTTACCAGGCCACTTATTACTGGGAGTGGTTGGGTTTTGTGATATGACGGATTTACTGCCGCGCCACGAGCGGGGTGAGAGGTGAGACTCCCGTGCAGCGCCGCCCTCTACACTTATACTACATCGGTCGTGGTTTATTAGTCCCCCATTGAATTTGACTGAAGATTTAATTGACAAAATGTTAGTGCATGTCAACAAAAACAATATAGTTGGATTCGTATTTGAACATAGTTTTGAATGATATAATTTTAGGTGGCATGCATCAGCATTTACCGTACTATATATAATGTTAGTTCAATTTTTGGTCGTACTAACCTATAGTAGTAAGGTGCCCGTGCATTGCACCGAAGAGTGAAATGCATTGATTGGGAAGTTGTTTATTTTGACAAAGGATGTGGGGGTCATCTCATGTGTAACGGGTATCGATAGGTTTCTTCGGATATTATTTCATCTCTAGAGCTCACAAACATCCGGGTGAAATATATAAAAAGGTATCTTTTGCAAACAAAAGCGTTCAACTGTTCAGCCTGCATCCAAAACTTGTGAAGAAATAACACTTATTGTGCTTTGCAAGAAATGATCTTTAAGAATTAGTTTTTGAGTATCGATCGTTATACATGTTGGCTACAGATGACATGGCACTTTCTTATAGTCAACAGTTGGCTATACTATTAAGTAATATTAACCATGCCCTCGTACACCTAGACGGAGGGATTAAATCAGGATGACTTGCAAGCAGGCAGAGGAGATGTAAGAAATGGTTCATCATAATCTTTCACCAGTACTGTAGTAAAAATTCATACATGGAAGATTCTAGACTAAACCATAAACGGATACACTTTTATTCATGCGCGATACTCCAATAGAGCAAGATCCTGCATGGAAGTCTCCACATGCTTAGAAATCGGATTACATTGAGCAAAGACTAATGATCAACATTTAACTTGATAATGCGTATGTCCAGGTGAACCTCCTTGGAGTCCCCGTGCACCGCGTAAGCGGGTAAAGGATGCCATGGGTTTTCCAAGTCCACATTGGCGGGATAGTCCCAGCTCCCCAGAGTCCAAGTCCATTCAATGAGGCCGGTGTCGCCGCCCACGCGACCCGGAGGGGTAGTAACACTGACCATGCAGCCATACATCGGCCTCGTGTCAGTGTCAGCGTCAGCGGCATCGCCCCTGACGCACATTACAGAGACGGGGCGGTGGCCTGCGCGGGCCTCGCTGGTGCCCACGATCAAGAGGAAGATGTTGTCGTCCTCCTCCGAGACTAGCAGGTGGCGGTGATCCTCCAGCGACTCCGGCATGGTGAACGGGTAGCACGTCTCGTACTTGATGTTCTCCGCCAAGGGCCAGCAGTGACCGCTGCACGCATCCGTGAGGTGATGCACCATGTCTGCCGGCGAGCCACAAAACGGCACCGGGCACTCATAGCAGTGGACGAAGGGCTCCTTGGAGGCATCGACCAGGCCGTCCATGAAACGGGAGTGGCTATAGGGGACGTTGCGCTAGTTGAATATATTAGCAAGTTACTACGAGATTTAATCCGAATAAGCACAAAATAAATCATGACGGCTATAACAGAGATGAAACTAATCATGTGGACTAGCATAGTAGTAGGATACAGAATAGAAACATGAATTCTACCACGATTTCGAACAGGAAGGACAGAAACACATACGGTGCAATGGGAGCAGCACCGTTGTCGTTGAGGTTGTCGCCCATGTCCAAACACCACGTAGACACGGTCTTTGAGCATGGTTCGTAGTCGTTCCACGCTCGGGCATTGAAGTTTGTAACTATTTTAGATTAGAATATACTACTCCTCCGGTGCTAGTAGTAGAGCAGAGTCCTACTCTACTACTCTACTCAAGCAAGTTAGGGCATAGCACTGTAGGGAGTACCAGTACTGTGATCACTCAATCAAGTTGTCTGGCATCGACATGACCCTACGCTACTGGTATGTGTCTCGTAAGTCAAGCGGCGTGCTGTTGTCATCATCACCTGTCCACTTCCCGCAGCACATATTCGCTTCTCCATCTTTGTCCGCACATAATCTCGTCCAATCTTCCATCCCCGCTAAGGCGCCTCCCCCCTCGTCCGAAACCCAAGCACTAACAATGGCAGAACTGAGCAGCGTCTGCCGAAAGAGTGGCTGGAATTCGCTCCCCACATAGGTAATCAAGCTCATTGTTTCGCATGAGGACAATCTCAGTACCATGCCGCTCGCCGCGTGCTCGTCGGGGCTGTACCGTTTACTCAAAGCCCTCAGGCCGGAGCTTTTTAAGCCAGCTCCTTGCTTGCTGATGCTGCCTGATCTTCAGAAACAGCGTGTCACGCAGCATAACGATCGTAGGTTGGCGAGCATCAACCCCCTTGACTGTGATCCAATCCCCGTCAGCCTCAACTACATTAACGGTATGTACTGGGTCGGTATGAACACGTCTTGGATGGTGCTCGTCGACGGTCGCGGTAGCTGGATGCTCATGGAGGTCTACACCCGGCGATTGATCCCCCTTCCTTTGATTAACAATGCACTGCTTTGGCACCGCGGCCCAGAATACTCGGAATCTTACAGTAGCCAACATGATACCAAGTTTGATTTGCTCAAGGTTGTAATCTGCCAAGTGCCCACAAGATCTGCGAATTATAAAGACTTAAGGCTAATTGTGTTCTTCAACCGCGGTCTTGCCTATCTGACAGGTCACTCCGGTAAGTGGATAAATATGCACGTCCATCGCAGGATCATACATCCTCCATGGTTCTCTGATGCCATTGAACACAAGGGCTTCATTTACGTTGTCGACTCCTTCTATGGCTGGATGTATTGCTGGCCTACTTCAGTCATCGCTACAAACGGCTGTTACAGCAGTATGTTACTTTCCTATGATATCACGATGGCTTGCTTATATTACTGTCAACATTTGCTGAAAAAATATTCATGCCCATAACATGTTGTTCTTAAGATTGGCTAAATCAAGAGCCCTTTTTTATTTGACTCCAACTTGATATGATGTTGTAGGCCGCCTGGTGTCCCTACCCTTCCTAATCCCAGAACCTTTCAAAGAAAAGCGGCATGGAATTTACAGGTCGTTCCTGGCTCGATCAGACGACGGCGAAAGATTGATGATCGTTCGCACGTACCGAACGTGTTGTTTCGTGGAATACAATCACAGAAATTTTTGACTGGAGGCTAGTAAGTAGCCTTGGTACACGCTCTTTGTTAGTCGGACTGAATTATCCAATTAACCAGGAGATAACCGACGGCAAGGATCATGATGGCAGCGCGATTTCGTTCATCAGGCAAAACTATGTGTACACAGTGTACCATGCGTCTCTGCATGCACCATACCCTGATATGTGCCGCCACGCTCTGTAGCCCAAAGTAGGAGAGAGGGTCGCAAGTATCAGACTTCGACCTGCTGGCTGGAGTTTCCCTCGTCAGGCACCCATCTGGTTCAAGCCGTCAGCCAATCTCCACAGCTTAATAAATAGTAACGTCTAACTGAGCCAGTTAGTTAGATGCCTACACTTGGTGTAGTAGGATCTTTATTTAGTTTGATGCATACGCTTGTTCTTTTTTGGTAGCCCTTTTGTAATGATGGCTGATGTTTGTTTTGGAAGAGAGAGCTGTGTCTTCACTCTTCTGGCCTGCTTACTGCTTCTGTTGCACCCCAGCCCTGGTTGCTGCTGCTGCTGTTTTCAATGTACAATCAGTAGTATATTTCGTCTGTTGGTTGAATAAATCTATTGTTAGATCGACAAACACAATGTTTTGGAAGTTGTTGCACGGTTCAATCCTTTAGTGCCCCGTACCGTATGTAACGCATACTATTTTTCATACGGAACACATTTTCCACTTGTTGATAACATGCAGCACACTGATAAAGGCCCAATTGAGAAGCCCATAATTAACTAGAAGGGAGGCTCTCACATGAATCCGACCCAGGTACATGCTCATGGTCCCCTAAACATAAATAAGTAAATAAATAAATAAAGCTAAATGCTCATGCACCAGTTCTTTGGGAAAATAGGTAGCCCAGTATTTCTTTTTGAAGAATACCCAAGCTAGGCCTATTTGTTTTCTCCGAATTACTGGGCTGCAAATCTTTCAAAACGAGGAGGGATGCATTAGGGCCTGGCTTAAGAGTATGGTCAATGTCTGTTAAAAGTAATATCAAAAGGGGTTGAAAAATCCAAAAAAATTATAGCAAATGGGATATAAGTTTCTTTTTTGTTTTTGTTCTTCACTGATATCTTACACATATTTCATTGGATTAACATGACATAGTACTAATTTATTTTTAAGTTTGTTTTAGTATGACTATTAATTTTTGAATTAAGAATATTTCGTTCCCCAGCAAAAATTTGCGAATTTTTAAAATTTCCCACATATTTAGTTAATTTTTTTACCCTGGTACTGACCATAAAATGGTCAGGAATTCTAAAAATGGAAAACGGGCTGCAATAAATTCCATATGAATTAGAAAATGAGTAAAAATTATAAAAATAATAGCAAATGGGTTGTACACGCCATAGATTTCGAGGCTAACTTGTTTACGCAAGGCTTTGTCGGTGAACAGATGATTCTAGCAGCAGTGACTGTTGGATGTCCATCCAACGGCCGACGTGCTTCTTCAATCTCTGATCTTCCTGCTCCAGCCGCCTGAACTAGCGCCAACGGGACTGCCTGCTCCCTCCTCTTGTGGTCCTCTGTTATTCCGCGCAGGCTTCCTCGGCCCACCCTACTCCCTCCGCTGGCCTGGCCGCACGCAATCAACTTCCTCCTTATTACGCAAAAAATGATTCCACCCACTAACATCTGAGGCGCACCGGTTGGGAGGCTGACCTGTGGGCCTACTAAGTTGACGCGTATGCAGGGCTTGTCAACTTAGTCAACAAACGATTCTAGCAGCAGTAACCGTTGGATTTGAATAGAACGGTCATGCTGCTTCTTCAATCGCTGCTCTTCTTGCACCAGCCGCCCAAACCAGCGCCGGGGAGACCGCTTGCTCCTGCCTCCAGTGGTCGGCTGTGCTGCCGTTGAGGCCTCATCGCCCCCTACTACTCCCACCGCTAGCCAGGCCCTGCGGCGACGGCAGCCTCACACCGCAGCGGAACCAGTGAACCCTCATACTCCTCTCCGCGTGGGCATCCACTGCCGCGTCTTTCCCGGCTCTACATCGTCCCCTTCCTAGGCCTCTGTTCGCACACGAACACGTTACCGTGTACCCTCGACGTAGGGGGTGATGCACCGCAGCTCGCATTGAAGGAGATCTGACCGGCAGCGCGATACGCAGGACAGCCGGCAGTTGCTTTTGTAGACCCGAAGCCTCGTTTGCCCGGGAGGTACCCCGTTAGGGCTCGCGGCGGCTATGGGCTGCTCCAGGTCGATTCGCTCGCCCCTAGAGCCTCGTGGATCCGCAGCCCTCCAACATGAAGAACTAGCGAAGAACGAGAAGAAAGATACAAAAGAGAGATAAAAAGTAGATGAACACGAAAAAGTAGTAGATATGTTTGTTCGATTGTGTGTTGTTTCAATCGGCCGTCACCCCCAACATATATAAGAGGCGGCTGGACTTCCCGTACAAGCAAAGAATTTATCTAGGCTTTCCTTACAAGAAAATTACATCAATTCACGTCCAAAACCCTAGTCAAATTTGGACTGGTTTATCCGAACTTTCCAAAACTGTTCGGTTTACACTGGCTGCACCTTGCGGGTCTTTTTTTGCGGTGGTAAACGATCTCGGATGAAAACAAGCCCAAAAGCAATATTGACCGTTTCGACAAGACGAACAACTTCCATGTTGAAGGTTTTTTGATCGGAGATCATCTTGAGGGTCAGATCGGTCTCGCAACACAGGCTATTTCCTCGCGCTACACGTCAGACATGTGTCTGGTGGGGCGCGCCACATCTCGCCTCGTGACAGGGCTGCACTCCGATTGCTCTAACTTTTGCATACAAACTCGGATTTGAACGATTTTTATATCAAAACCGATCGTTTCGGCGAGACGAAGACAACCTGTGTAGATCATTTTTCCATACGAGATCATCTGAATAACCTTTTGAGCCCATCTTCAACTTCTCGTTCGATTGACTATCACAGCCTCCAACCCGGCAAGTTTTCCATCCGAGTAAGCTTTCCACACCGGCAATGTTTCTACCCGGCAAGCTTTCACACCGGCAAGGTTTCACTCCGACAAGGTTTATACTCCGGCAAGGGTTCCTCCCTGACAAGGTTTCTCCCCCGGCAAGATTTCACACCGGCAAGCTTCCACACGGGCGATCTTTCTGTACTGGCAAGCTTTCCACGCCGGCAAGCCTTCACACCGGCAAGCTTTCACACCGGCAAGATTTTACCCCGGCATGGTTTTCGCCCCGGCATGCTGCTTTATGATCGTGCCACTTTTGAGCGTCAACACATGCCCCCCTGTTTTCGGTAAAGCTAGCATGCCGAAAAATACTTGTACCAAGTTTGTTCTAAGGACGATGTCAACACTCCATCGGCCATTTATATGTTCTTAGGACGATAAGTAGATATCGGCCATGTCTTGTGTGAACTTTCTGATGCAAACTTGGGTGAAACCTTCTCAGCTTCATTAACAATCCGGTGATAAAGTTCCATAGATATGTATCTCAATGTCATCCTCCGAACCATATTGTTCACCCTTTTGCTAGGATTTTATAGACAATCAACAATAAACTTTCTCCAATCCTTACTTTCGCCTCCATAAAAAATTCATTAGTGGCCGAAGTTGTGGACTTCGGTGCGGCCTTACCTATGTTGATGAGACTAAGCATCGTCTATTGAGAGAAATGGAATACAACATGATGGACATGGTATCCGGATGCTTTCCATGCCAACTCTCTCCAATTGTCATGTCTAAATATATGAACAATTTTAATGCAACCCAAGGTAATTTCTTCATCTAGACATAACCCAAGATAAACTATAAGTGATTCGTCAAAACACATTGATAACCCTTGGATATTTGTTGCACTACTCATAACGAATCACCAAAAGCCTCAATATGTATAGCACTTATAGCAAGTAAAAGAGTCAATCTGAATAACAATGCATGTTCGGCCTTGATTAATCGTGCATAAAAATATTCTAAGCGGCACGAGGCTTCAAAAAATAGTACCATAAAGAAATATATAAACAACACCAACACTTTGGCCATTGCTATGAATCAAACCATCAAAACATAATCTCCATAGTACTAGAGAGACAAGGCTAATATTAATATTATGCATGACACTAATCCGATGTTCAGTAACAAAATAAACTATGATTTGGCCTCTTATAGATCTCAAAGATGCATAAGCCAAACAAAGTATAAGCCCACCAACCAATTCTGCAGCTATGAATTGGTCTATGCGGCATATATTCAATGACATCGGTCATGATGTCTCAACTCCATTCAATCATAATATAGGCATACATATAAATTTTCATGAGCACGTACCTTGTCTCGCTCTCCAATCAAACTAAGGACGATATTAGAATACTACACCGGACATGCATTGACATACTCTTAGGATCATAGATAAATATCATCGGCCATTACCATGTAAACTTCATTCAAAGCACATATAGCCGAAATAAACAAATGAAATGACAAATCAAGTATTTCGGCCCTTTGGATCAGCAACAAACTTGTAGCTAATCAAATGTATAGTGACTTGGTAATACCCTTTCATGACGCAAGAAATTATATTGCATCCATGGATTAAAATAAGACCATTGAGGGTTACCAATCATACCTGATGACGAATTCCATGGCATTGGCGTTAACGGCATAGTTGAGGAATATGGATAATGTGTAGACCAAAGATGTTGAAACCTTCGGCTTGGTCCTTCATAGTTTTTACTCTTTTCCTTCTTCACTTTTGCCGCACTTCTTGTAATGGAGGCTTGCACATAATTCTTATTTTGAGCACTTCCTTTGGGAACCCATGCCATGTTCCTTTCTTCAAGTTCTTGTGCACTAAGTTTGTGCAATTCCCTCTTTTGCTAATACGATAAGCCGAGTGGGCATCTCGGCTGTAATTTTGTTTTGACCAATGGCAATTCCTTTTTGGCCTTGTGCACTCTCAACTTCTTTTCTTCAGATTTGACACTTTGACTCTCAATAATTGGTTGCTTCGTCTCATTGCCTTTTGTAGCCAATGTCAACACTTTAATTGGCTCTTTATTATTTGAGATCAAATCTGAAGTAGCACACTTACGACCATCTCTTTTCACGCGGTAGACTTGCTTGACCACCTCTTTTTTCATCCATGGTGTCCGGACCGATTCCTTATAATTGAAACGGTCTTTAACATGTGACTGTTCAAATGTTGATCTTCTCGGAGCTGCATAATATTGGTGAGATGGTCTAAAATAAGATGGAGAATGTGCCCTTGTATCATACCTGTCCCATGATGAACATGGATCTACATGAGCATAGGGAGGCATCCACGGCATTGGCATTGGCGGCCCAAAATAAGGATATGAATATGTTGCATTCAAACTCTTACTTTGCCAATACCAATCCTCATATTTGCGCCTTAGGGGTGATCTTGGTTTCTTTGCATGATTGGGCCGATAAGCATTCTTCTCTTCACTCTTCTTTTGATATTTCTCCAATAGTTCAGCGAAGGTGATTTTTGATCTTTTACACTTGTGCTTATTTCGGCCTTTGTTTTCTTTTGGTTTGCTCATCGATCATTGGATTTGCTTGCTGCCCCCCAGTCCTTGGCGTCTCCATTGTAGCTTCGATGGAATTCTCACCCTCAAGATTATGTTCATTATGCTCTTCAACAACTTCTTTACTTGAAAGCTTGATCCCATCACCTGCAGTTTTTACCTTCTCTTTAAATGGATTGGCTTGAAGCAGCCGATGCAAAAACTTTTTGCCATCGGGACCAGTCGGAATAGACTGGTCATCTCTTGGTGTTTCAACAAACTTCAATCGTCCTTTTTCAATGGCCGATTTAACTATTCGACGAAACATGTTGCAATCCTCAAAATTATGCTTGGACGAATCATGCAACTTGCAATACATTCGTCCTTGGATTCATGGCTTAACATGGTGATCAAGAATTGTAATGTAATTATTTTTCAGCAACAAGTCAAATATTTGATCACACATGCTTGAATTGAAGGTATACTTCTTGTTTTCTAGCCGATCTTGCTGTGAGAACGGCTTTGGAATTAAGCAAACGAATGGTTCAGATTTTGCGTCACACCATTCGGCTATGCATTGTGTTTTGCACTCTATCTCCGATGTCTTTGGGTAAGATATTATACTAGCATCGGTTTTCTCAACAGAATTTAATCTTGGCTTTAAATTTCTAAAACAAAAATAGTTAGAACACACATGTCTCAATTGAGACCAAGTGCAAGCCAAGTATAAATAAGTAAAGCTATCCAAATAGATATGAACTTTAGATAAAGCAACGGGGAAAGCTTTGGCTGTAATAATAAGTCACTATCGGTCTTTATAAATGGCATAATGGGTTGACCGATATACTCAATAACAACTTTATTGCTAGCAAGTAATTACCCTTCTTCATTGGTCTTTCAAAATTACTTATGAAGATTTTTCTAATGGATGCATCAACAATAAAGTCCTGACCAAATCTAAAAATAGGTAGATTACTTGCTAAACATACCACTTCAAATATGTTGAGAGAGCACGATGGTGGTGTGACTTGAACAATATCTTGCTCCGCCTTTGGATGACTCCCCAACGCTTCTTCATCATCTTTATCTTGATTCCGTGCATCATTACATTGAAGATTTTTGTCGGCCGAACTTTGTTCGGCTACTTGTTCTTGTCCTTGAAGTTCATCAATTTCTCTGGCACGAAACTCATAGGGCAGGAAGTAGGTTCCATTAACTTTAGAAAAATCAAGTATGGTCACTTTGCTATGCTTGCCATGTCCTTTCTCAATAATGCTTGCCTCTTTGCATTTGATGGATTCAGAATATATACTTCTTGATTCAGCTCTTTTAACCGGAGTACTTTCATGTTCTGAATCATCTTTCTTTACATTGCTTCTACCAATTGGCAATGCTTCTTTCACTTGAGCCAATTCTGTTTCTTTTTGTTTCTGGCGGCGAGCGGCGAAATTGGCTTTAATCTTTTTCTCAATTTCAGCCCACTTCGGATACGATTGTCCCCCAATGCTTTTAGATTCTTTCGGCAATGGCACATGGGTGTTGGCGAAACTTTGCAATTGTGTAGGGGTTGTATAATATGATGTAGTATTAGGTGAAGGCATATGCATTGTTGTAAAACCATATTTTTGCTCGCCAATTTTATCAATTGGCAAAGATTCATCTTCTTGCCAAACTCTAGCTTTTATTGCAGCATAATCAGGAAACAACCCCGTTTCATATTGTTCAAGGCAAAGAGCACTAATCCTCTTGTTTTGTGCCAAGCTCTTTTTTAATGCAGCCACAACCGCTTTTGGAAGGGATTGCTCTGCAACGCTTTCAGATTCTTTCGGCAATGTTTCGTGAGTGTTGCCAAAATTCTTGAATTGCGTAGAGTATGCATTATATGCTACAGTATTTGATGACGGCACATGTGTTCCTGTAAAATTTTCACTTATTCGGCTATGACCATGAAGATGCGGGGCCGAATTATGAACATCTACAGTTGCATACGGTGCTGAAAAATTACTAACATGAGGTGTAGCATATGATGGTCGAGACTAACTGGCCGAATAGCTAGTAGTAGAATGGCCAATTCTCCCATCCATTGGCAAGGTTGGATTCACATATTGCAAATCAGTTGCCGATGAATAAAAAGGTGAAACACTTTCTTGTATGCTATTGGAAATTTTAACATGAGGTATTTCAAATTGATTAACCAAACCCATCATGTTGTTCATCGGCATATGGATTTGTGGGGTTGCCAATGCATGAGAGTTTGGATACATATGTTGTACGTTGCTAAAGTCATAAAAATTTGAAGCATGAAAATTGTTTTGCATCGGCCCTTGCGCATAATTAGATGCATGATTGATAAAACTAGGGCTAGCCGATACATTATGCTCATTAGGTGATCCAGCAACAACATATGAATTATTTGCATCTACAAAGAGGATTTCGGTATTCATATTACCTTTGTAGATTTCAGCAACTTGATGACGATCTCTTCGCAGCAAGAACGGGCCAGAGGCCGTTCGAAGCTTCGTCCCCAGCGGAGTCACCAAAAAGTGTGTTCGCACACGAACACGTCACCGTGTACCCTCGACCCCGGGGGTGATGCACTGCAGCTCGTGTCGAAGGAGATCTGACCGGCAGCGCGATATGCAGGACAGCCGGCAGATGCTTTTGTAGACCCGAAGCCTCGTTTGCCCGGGGAGGACCCCGTCAGGGCTCGCGGCGGCTATGGGCTGCTCCAGGTCGATTCGCTCACCCCTAGAGCCTCGTGGATCCGCAGCCCTCCAGCATGAAGAACTAGCGAAGAACGAGAAGAAAGATACAAAGGAGAGATAAAAAGTAGATGAACACGAAAAAGTAGTAGATGTGTTTGTTCGATTGTGTGTTGTTTCAATCGGCCGTCACCCCCAACATATATAAGAGGCGGCTGGACTTCCCGTACAAGCAAAGAATTTATCTAGGCTTTCCTTACAAGAAAATTACATCAATTCACGTCCAAAACCCTAGTCAAATTCGGACTGGTTTATCCGAACTTTCCAAAACTGTTTGGTTTAAACTGGCTGCACCTTGCGGGTCTCTTTTGCGGTGGTAAACGATCTCGGATGAAAACAAGCCCAAAAGCAATCTTGACCGTTTCGACGAGACGAACAACTTTCATGTTGAAGGTTTTTTGATCGGAGATCATGTTGAGGGTCATATCGGTCTCGCAACACAGGCTATTTCCTCGCGCTACCTGTCAGACATGTGTCTGGTGGGGTGCGCCACATCTCGCCTCGTGACAGGGCTGCACTCCGATTGCTCTAACTTTTGCATACGAACTCGGATTTGAACGATTTTTATATCAAAATCAATCGTTTCGACGAGACAAAGACAACCCGTATAGATCATTTTTCCATCCGAGATCATCTGAATAACCTTTTGAGCCCATCTTCAACTTCTTGTTCGATTGACTATCACAACCTCCAACCCGACAAGTTTTCCATCCGAGTAAGCTTTCCACACCGGCAATGTTTCTACCCGGCAAGCTTTCACACCAGCAAGCTTTCACTCCGGCAAGGGTTCCTCCCTGACAAGGTTTCTCCCCCGGCAAGATTTCACAGCGACAAGCTTCCACACCGGCGATCTTTCTGTGCCGGCAAGCTTTCCATGTCGGCAAGCCTTCACACCGGCAAGCTTTCACACCGGCAAGGTTTTCGCCCCGGCATGCTGCTTTATGATTGTGCCACTTTTGAGCGTCAACAGCATCGGCGTCGTCCACCGCCTTGGTGCTCTCAGTGCGGCGTGGTCAACGTGGTCAACGACATTCCATCGGAAGAGTAATGTACGTGGAGAGGCTGACAGTTGGGTCCACGGCCACAGCCCAGTTTTTTTTGTCATTTGCCAAGTAAGTCGCTTTGTAAGGCCTGTTGGGCTGCAAATCTTTCAAGACAAGGAGATCTTTCATTCGGCTGGCCGAGAAAATGGTCCATCAGTAATGAGAAATGGGCTGTACATTTTTAAAACACATCAAACTGACAATTAGTTTCAAATATCTTTTTTTCATTTTGAGATTTTAAATTACATTAATTTTTATGTGTGGAGAATTTGTTGGATTTTATATTTATATACATTTATTTTTAAAATCAGTTTAAATGTGAGTCGAAATTTCAGGATTAAAAACAGTTCGGACCGCACCGAAATATGCAAAATTTCGTATAATTTTTTAACCGTGGCCACAATATGAGCTGTAGTGCTAACAAAAAGAATATGAGCTCCAAAAAAACCTTAATAATTAGCAAATGGGCTGTAAATTATTAGAAATAATGGCAGATCGGTTGTATGTTGTTTTCCACAAATTTAAGGCTTTCCTAAAAAAAGGGTTGATACACAAGCAGTGACTGTTGGATGGCCATCCAACGGCCGTCGTGCTTCTTCAATCTCTTCTCTTCCGGCTCCAGCCGCTCAAACAAGCGCCGGCGGGACTGTCTGCTCCCTCCTCTCCGTGGCCGGCTCTGCTACCGCGCAGGCCTCACCACCCCACCGTACTCCCATCGCTGGCCTAGCCATCCCTCTACTCACCCACACCTGCTTTTATTCTCCGGCGACGGCAGACGAACTAGTAAACCCTCATACAGTCGTACTCCCCTCCGCGTGGGAAACAACTGTCGAGTCTTCCCTGCCTCCGTGTCGTTCCCTTCCTAGGCCTCGCCATCGTCCACCGCCCTGGTGCTCTCTACGCGGCCTGGTCAACGTGTTCAACGACCGACATGCATCTGAAGTGGACTGTACGTGGAGAGGCCGACAGCTGGGTCCACGGCCGCACGCAAGGAAATGCCTCCTTATTATGGGCAAAATAATGATTCCTTCATCTGACATCAGGGACCCACCGAAAGGGCCTCTGTATTTCGCGAAAAAAACGTTACCGCCACTGACAGCTCAGACCCACCAGCTATATCTTTGCATGCAAGGAAGTGCCTCCTTATTTCACACAAAAAATGAATACTCCCCCTGTTAGCTGGGACCCAGTATAGTGGTAGGCTGACTTGTGGGCCTACTAAGTTGACGGGGATGGAGGGATTTGTCAACTTAGTCAATATGCACGATTCTAGCTCTAGTGACTGTACGATGTCCATCCAATGGCCGTAGTGCTTCTTCAACCTCTGGTCTTCTTGCTCCAGCCGCCCAAACCAGCGCCGGTCGTGCCTCGTGCTCCTGCCTCCCATGGCCAGCTGCGATGCGGCGGAGGCCTCACCGCCCCCTACAACTCCCACCGCTGGCCAGGCCATCCCTCTACTCACCCACACCCCCTGTTATTCTGCGGCGACGGCAGCCTCACACCGCAGCAAACCAGTGAACCCTCGTACTCCTCTACGCGTCGGCATCCACTGTCGCGTCTTCCCCGGCTCCGCGTCGTCCCCTTCCTAGGCCTTGCCGCCGTCCACCGCCCTGGTGCTCTCGGCGCGGCATGGTCAACATGGTCAAGGAACGGCTTCCATCAGACGTGGACTGTACGTGGAGAGGCTGACAGCTGGGTCCACGGCCGCAGCAAGGAAGTGCCTCCTTATTACGTGCAAAATAATTATTCCTCCACCTGACAGTGGGGACCCACCGAACGGGCCACTGTATTTCGTGAGAAAAAACGTTTCCCCCTGACTGCTGAGAGCCACTAGCTACATCTTCACACGCAAGGAAGTGCCTAATAGTCGGGACCCACCTGGTCGAAGCGTACGTAGCGTTGTCATTCTGGTTGCGAATGTGTACGTACATATATACTAGTGGATGTAGAGGCGCGCACGTGTCGTAGTAGAGGCGCGCACGTAACATGTACACGTACGTACAGCGGCCAGGGTGCAAGAAAGAAAATACGGCCATGTATGTGTACATACGGGCGGGGTCTCGAACGCCTACTCGTGCATACATACGGCCAGGGCTCGTGTACATGGCTGGGTTGGAACAAAGAAACAGCATCGTCGTCGTGTTCATGGGGAGGCAATGGAATGCGTCGTGTTCATGGGGAGGCAATGATATGCGTCGTGTTCATGGGTAGGCAACGGAATGCGTCGTGTTCATCGGGAGGCAACGGAACGCGTGGGAGCCAACCGGCTGGGTCGGAACGGAATGCGTGGTCGTGTTCATCAGGAGGGCTTGGACGGAACAGGCAATGGAAACGAGGCCTGCCGTACCACAAAACGGAGGAAACGGACCTCCTACGTTCGGAACGGGGTCCTGTTGATCGGGAGGGGTGTGGCGTACCGCAAAACGGAGGAAACGGACCTCCTACGATCGAAACGGGGGTCCTGTTGATCGGGAGGTGTGTGGCGTACCGCAAAATGGACGAAATGGACCTCCTACAGTCGAAACGGGGGTCCTGTTGATCGGGAGGGGTGTGGCATACCGCAAAACGGACAAAACGGACCTCCTACGGT
>NC_041388.1:364805975-364825055 GCF_002162155.2 Triticum dicoccoides
CTCACTGTTCATCTAATCGATCGGCTTCAGTTAGCAGCAGTAGCGAAGGAATCGCTCGATCGGGTTCAGTTAACAGCCATTGATCGATCGCTCAGATTCAGTAACGCGTAGCCTGCAGTGCAATCGCTCGGGTTCAGTTAGAGCCCAACGCCTCGCTCGGGTTTAGTTAGAGCCAACGCCTCGCACACACGCGCGTACGTGTACGAGAGAAATGCGCATCGCTCGGCCCCCGACCTCCCACCGTAACCGGGAACTCCCTGAAATTTTCCTCCCCCTCGCTTCTACCATGGTTTTTTCCATCATGGACGGCCCAAAGAATGTCATGCAGCTACGTCTCCGTCCCTCCCAGGACGAAAAGCCCATTTTCTGTCATGATTTGTTGTCATAGAAATAGGAGCCCACCACATCTATGATGATACCGGGTTTTGTCACAATTATCATCATAGAAGTGTCATATGTATGACAGAAAAAATCATTTGGCCCAAAATGTCACGGGTGTGTCTTTTTTTATAGTGAGTATTCCCGCTTAGTACAAGTGAAGGCTAGAAAAAGACTGGGAAGCGACCAGCTAGAGAGCGACAACAGTCGTGAACATGCATTGAAATTAATCAACACCGAATGCAAGCATGAGTAGGATATAATGCATCATGAACATAAATATCGTAGAGACTATGTTGATTTTGTTTCAACTACATGAGTGAACATGTGTCAAGTCAAGCCACTCGAATCGTTCAAAGGAGGATACCACCCAATCATACCACATCACAACCATTTTAATAGCATATTGGCACGCAAGGTAAACCACTATAAGCTCCTAGCTAATTAAGCATGGCATAAGCAACTATAATCTCTAATTGTCATTGCAAACATGTTTTTTTCATAATAGGCTGAATCAGGAGCGATAAAATAATCATATTTACAAAAACAAGAGAGGTCGAGTTCGTACCAGCTTTTCTCATCCCAATAAGTTCATCATATAATGATCATTATTGCCTTTCACTTGCATGACCGAATAGTGTGGATAATCATAATAGTGCATGTGCATTGGACTAAGCTGGAATCTGCAAGCATTCAATTCAAGAGAGAAGACAAGGTAATGTGGGCTCTTGGTTAGATCAACAATAATGCATAAGAGAGCCACTCAACATTTTGATTATGGTCTTCTCCTCTCGATCCCCAAAGAAAAGAAACAAAACTATTTACACGGGAAAGCTCCCAACAAGCAAAAGAAGAACGAGAAATCTTTTTGGGTTTTCTTTTTAATTACTACTACTACAGGCATGGAAAGTAAACTAACTAAAAGCTACAACTAATTTTTTGATTTTTTTTCTTAAGGTTTATCAAACACACAAGAAGAAAGCATAAAAAGGGAAATAAACTAGCATGGATATTACAATGAAAAAGTATGAGCACCGACAACTAGCATGAGTATGTGAACAGGAATGTAATGTCGGTGAGAAATACGCACTCCACCAAGTTTAGGCTTTTGGCCTAAGTTGGTCTACTGCCACGGCTGGCCTGGCGGTTATACAAAGTTGTAGTTGGGGTCGTACTGTGATGCAACAAGTATTGCCTCATGAGCTGCCGCTTGGAGGCGAGCTGTTTCCGTCCTCCTCTTATACTCATTCGCCTCCTCCCTAGTTATAACATATCTCCCCTTTGCCTGAAAGTCAAAGAAAGCGGGAGCAGGGAGAGTGACGTGATAGGTGTGTCATCTGTCAAAGATTAGTCGGTACTGGAGGGACTGGTCGGTCCTGTCAACAAACTGATGACGAATCATAGCATTACAATCTAGATAAGAAGGGGGTAACTCAATATCATCTCCACGTATGGGTATCTCAAGAAAATTAGCTATACGAGATGCATAAATTCCACCAAAGAAATCTCCATGAATACGATTATTATACAACCTACGTGCAACAATAGCCCCCAGGTTGTATTGTTTATCTCCTAAAACAACGCTCCTGAGAATGCTAAGATCAGGTACACACATGTGACATGCTTCATCTTTATCATTTATGCACCTTCCTATGAAGAGAGCAAAATAATGTAGCGCGGGAAAATTAATGCTCCCTATGGTGGCTTGTGTTACATCTCTAGATTCCCTCACTGTAATACTAGCAAGAAAATCTCTAAGCTCAGATTTGCTAGGTTCACTAGAACTACCCCATTGTGGGAGTTTGCAGGTAATATTAAAATCCTCTAAATCCATGGTATAAGATTTATCATAAAGATCAAACAGGACAGTTTGTGAATTACGCGAGGATGAAAATTTAAACCTTCTCACAAATGAATCAGTTAAATAGAGGTATTGGGGGCACTTATCTGACACGAAGCCCTCAAGTTCGGCGTTACGCACATATGCATCAAATTCCTCTTTAATTCCTGCTTGGACCATGAAATCCTCTGACGGACATTCACAAGGCCGCACTTGAGCGTCCCTCGGTGATTCATCGTCCGCATTGCATATTGCGGGTCTGGGTCCTTGCTTCCTTGAAGAACCACATTGGTATATTTTCCTAAACATATTTCTTCCTCTGAAAAATGTCTGAAATTTTTTGTAACTTAAAATAAAAGTGAACCAAACTCAACAAAATTGATAGCAACTACTCCTACAAGTTTCTAGAGGCAATATAATGCATTAAAACTACTTTTGACCATATAAATTTGACATGCAAGCTCAAGAACAGGGTCACCTAAGCAGGGGAAATTTGCAATGAATAAAGCACTCGAACAAAAACTAATTAGACCATTGGAGGAGTCACATACCAAAGAACAATCCCCCAAAGCAGTTTTGTGAATGAAGCTTTGAGCTAGGAGATCGAAAATGGCAGCAAGATGAGCTAGAACTCGTGCTTGAGCTAGTTGATCATTTTTTTAGGGGGAAGAAGGAGTGTGTGGTGGCTGGAATAAGTGGAGGGGACCCATGTGGGGTCCACGAGGCAGGGGGCGCGCCCTCCACCCTCGTGGGCACGTGGCTGCTCCCCCTGATGTGTTTTCAGTGCCAGATATTCTAAAATATTCTAGAAAAATCATATTTAAATTTCAGGGCATTTGGAAAAACTTTTATTTTCAAGGTATTTTTTATTGCATAAATAATTCAGAAAACAGACAAAAAATACTTATTTTGCTTTATCTCTACTATTAAAGGAGAATCTGTCGTCGTCGTGATGGTTCGACCATCCTCCCACCCCTCGATGGCACGCCGAAAAAATCGCTCCATCGGTCCATCCCGCACACACGAGATATCTGAAAAACCGCCCACTCTCCCACCTATCATCGCTCGAAAAAAGGAGAACAGACTGCCGCCAGACAAACACGTCCCGCCCGGTTCGTTGCCAACGCACATCCCATGCCCCATCTCCCCCAACCGCTTGACTCCACTTCGATCTCCCCGCACAGAAAAATCGCCACCCCGCCTCGCCCTGACACCAATCTACCACGACGAATCGCCCTTCTCGGCCGCCGCCCACGGTTCGTTTCCATCGTTGCCTCGTGCCTCCCCTTGTTCTCACGGGGAAACCATAGGGTCTCACACACGACCGAAAGGAGAGGTGGCAGCACCGGTGAGCTCACAACCGTCGTGCACGTCGACAATGGCGAAGGCGAGACTGGCATCCACACACGGCGATGACGTCGCAGATCCACAAGATCAGATGCAGGCAATTCTAAGGCTCTTCTATAATCTCGTCTCTTCTTCCTTTCTGCCTTCTCTATCGCGATCTGCTCGTGTATGTCCTACGATTAGTTGTTGACTGGTGTGCCGCTCTGGATCTCGGTTGTAGGCCGGTGATGACCACTGTCTCGGATTCCTTCTTCGAGGTCCCCAGATTTCTTAATAAGGTGTGTGATTGATCGTCCGAGTTACTCTGGATGTGGCTGGTGCTCGCGGTAGCGGCAGAGTGGCGTGCGTGAGCGCGGCGTAGGCAACGGCCAAAGCCGCGTCAGTCGTTGTGAGCACGCCGTCCAGGCGACACATCAAGTTCGACAGTGTTCCCTCCAAACTCCTAAGGTATGTGGCCAGTGAAGATCCAACGTCTTCATTGCCTACGAGCCTACGGCGGCCGGAGCACAACATGGCTTGCACCAAATCTGGCTGCTAGAGATAGCCCAGTGCTGAAGTCTCGGTTTCAATTTTGGTCTTAGCATTTCCCCATTCTTCAGTAATTTCCTTGCAAGTGTCGCCGAGGGTGTCGAGTGCGACAGAGATTACCCACTTCTTCCTATCCTACTACATTTGGACAATGACACTCAGTTCTAGCAAAAACTGCAACCTAACATAATGTCACTCAATGATGTTCTATGTCTGTAAGCTTTTGAGCTGTTGTCTTGTACCTTCTTTAAGAGCAGATACAACTTGTACGATGATATTCCTCTATGGGTTGTATAGTTAAGAATGGATTCCATTACTTATCATAATGGAGCATTAGAATTGCAGCTGATTGTTGGTTGAAAAGAAATTCACTTGCTACGTAGATTGCAGTTGAGGTGAAGCTCAATGTGATGGGACTAACTTGGCATTAATTTTCTCCATAAATTGCAGCTGAGGTGAAGCCATGGTTTACTTTCCATTAGTGAAATGAAAGAAAGAAAAGAAAAAAAAACATGCGGCATATTTGTTTGTCCACATCACGTGATCCTCACCATGTTCGTTTGTTAAGAGAAACAGAACACCATGCCACTGTAATGTTTCAAATATTCTATGGTTTACTTATTTATTTTAGAAAAAAAATGTATTTCAGCATGTTGTTTGATGATCACCCTTTTTTAGATCGTTATTATCCTATTTTAAATAAATACATCAGAGTTGTGTTTAAATGTGCATTACTTTTTCTTTATGTGACCTCTATTCAGTTCTACTTTAATTTGTTGCAATGCAGGGGACAGAGTGCATCTTGCAAGAACTTAATCTATTTCTTTGCACGAAGCTTCCGGCCGGAAGCCCCACTTTACATTTTGCAAAGGTATTGTCACGGTTGCTCCAGTTACTCAAGTACAGTGCCACCTGCTTGCATGATTTTTCTCCGCTGCTCATGCTGATCCTCTGTACCTGAACCAGGATGTGACTCGCAGTGCAGCAACACTGTTTCAGTGACCTCTCCTGCTTACATTGATCACCAATGTCTTTGCCGTATGTGCCATCTTGCTGCTATCTGATCAGTGTCATCACCACGCCGACGCTTGCCGTTGTTAGATCTATCAACATGCGTCCATTGCTCCATTACGTTGATTTCTTTTTTTCCAATATATGTTGCACAAGGCTCTAGGAGCCAGGATTCTTATGACTGATGTCGTACTACTTATGCTGGTTTGCGGGCTATAATTCTAGAATTTCTTCTCAAGACATGAAATGTTTGAATTAGCAGAAAGAATGAGCTATTGGGTCACATGTTAATGAGTTATGCATTAATTTCAAGGACCCAAGGAGAACACTGAAGTACTCCCTCCGTCCGAAAAAGCTTGTCTTTTTCAGACGGAGGGAGTATTTATTTAGTTTGATATTCTCAGTTATACACCATATTTGGTTTTTCTACACGATTCTTGGAGCCACAGAGCCACAAGTGCTTATCTTCGTTACGGTCAAAGGATAATGTGAGGCAAACATTGGCATTGCACTGCATGCCTTCTTCATTAATTATAGTTTGAAAAATTAATAACATCATCTCTCACAGTATGCGAGGACATTACCATATATTTGCATATGACAAAAAGGTTCTCAAGCAAAGGTAAGGCGAGATGACTGATTTTTTTAAGTGACAACAATGCTAGAGCAAAGACGGATGAAGACTATTGATGTAGAGGGGAAGGAGTGGTGGGGAGATAGATGTTGTTTTGTCTTTGAGAGTGCATAAGGAGGCACAATAACTGCTGGAGGGAAGGAGTGGTGGGGACATAGATGTTGTTTTGTCTTCGAGAGTGCATCAGGAGGCACAATAACTATTGGAGGGAAGAAGTGGTAGAGATAATAGGTATTAGTCATCGTTGTATGAATGGAAACCACGTGTCAACATGTTCTCTATTATTCTGTGGCAACGCACGGGCATTCGACTAGTTTAATATAAATAATAGAAAGTAAAAAAGAGGGTACAAAGAGTTGTGTTTTCTAACTTCATCCATCTCATGTTCTTCAAAAAGAATCGACTAACAAGGTTGATCAAGTCTTGTTAACAAACTTATTCTGAATCACATGAAACCGGAGAAATTTCGAATAACACTAGGTTACCTCAATGGGGATATGCACATCCCCAACAATAAGTATAACATATTTCTTCTTGATAGTAGGAAGAGGAAATTCAAAACCTCCAATAGTAATTGTTGAAATTTTTCCAATAGAATTGATACTGTGAACTTGAGGTTGTTTCCTCGGAAAGTGTACCGTATGCTCATTACAATTAACATGAAAAATGACATTGCCTTTGGTGCAACCAATAACTGCCCCTGTAGTATTAAAAAATGGTCTTCCAAGAATAATAGACATGCTATCGTCCTCAGGAATATCAATAATAACAAAGTTCGTTAAAATAGTAACGTTTGCAACCACAACAGGCACATCCTCACAAATACCGACGGGTATAGCAGTTGATTTATTAGCCATTTGCAAAGATATTTTAGTAGGTGTTAACTTATTCAAATCAAGTCTACAATATAAAGAGAGAAGCATAACACTAACACCGGCTCCAAGATCACATAAAGCAGTTTTAACATGGTTTCTTTTAATGGAGCATGGTATAGTTGGTACTCCGGGATCTCCAAGTTTCTTTGGTATTCCACCCTTAAAAGTATAATTAGCAAGCATGGTGGAAATTTCAGCTTCCGGTATCTTTCTTTTATTAGTAACTATTTCCTTCATATATTTAGCATAAGGATTCATTTTAAGCATATTGGTCAAAGGCATACGCAAAAAGATAGGTCTAATCATTTTAGCAAAGCGCTCAAAATCCCCATCATCCTTTGTCTTGGATAGTTTAGGAGGAAAAGGCATGGGTTTCTGAACCCATGGTTCTCTTTCTTTACCGTGCTTCCTAGCAACAAAGTCTCTCTTATCATAACGTTGATTCTTTGATTGTGGGTTATTAAGATCAATAGCAGGTTCAATTTCTACATCATTATTATTGCTAGGTTGAGCATAACATGATCATCGTCATTAACATTATCACTAGGTTCATGTTCATTACCAGATTGTGTTTCAGCATCAGAAATAGAAATATCATTGGGATTCTCAGGTGTGTCAACAACAGGTTCACTAGAAGCATGCAAAGTCCTATCATTTTTCTTTTTCTTCCTTTTAGAAGGACTAGGTGCATCAATATTAATTCTCTGAGAATCTTGCTCAATTCTCTTAGGATGGCCTTCAGGATACAAAGGTTCCTGAGTCATTTTACCACCTCTAGTTGCAACTCTAACAGCAAAGTCATTATTCTTACTATTCAATTCATTGAGCAAATAATTCTGAGCTTTAAGTACTTGTTCTACTTGAGTGGTAACCATAGAAGCATGTTTACTAATAAGTTTAAGTTCACCTTTAACACTAGCCATATAATCACTCAAGTGTTCAATCATATAAGCATTATGTTTCAGTTGTCTACCAAAATAAGCATTAAAATCTTCTTGCTTAACCATAAAGTTATCAAATTAATCCAAGCATTGGCTGGCAAACTTAGCAGGAGAAATTTCGGCTTTATCATATCTATAGAGAGAATTTACCTTTACTATCTGTGTCGGGTTATCAAGACCATGTATTTCTTCAACAAGCGGCAAATTAAGACCATGTATTTCTTCAATAGGTGGTAAATTCTTAACATCTTCAACTTAATACCTTTTTCTTTCATAGATTTCTTTGCCTCTTGCATATCTTCGGGACTGAGAAATAGAATACCCCTTTTCTTTGGAGTTGGCTTAGGAGTTGGTTCAGGAAGTGTCCAATTATTTTCATTAGTCAACATATTATAAAATAGCAATTCAGCTTGATCAACAGTTCTTTCCCTGAAAACACAACAAGCACAGCTATCCAGGTAATCTCTAGAAGCATTGTTTAGTCCATTATAAAAGATATCAAGTATTTCATTTTTCTTGAGAGGATGATCAGGCAAAGCATTAAGTAATTGGAGAAGCCACCCCCAAGCTTGTGGGAGACTCTCTTCTTTAATTTGCACAAAATTATATATTTCCCTTAAAGCAGCTTGCTTCCTATGAGCGGGGAAATATTTAGCAGAGAAGTAGTAAATCATATCCTGGGGACTACGCACACAACCAGGATCAAGAGAATTAAACCATATCTTAGCATCACCCTTTAATGAGAACAGAAATAATTTAAGGATATAATGGTAGCGAGTTTTCTCATCATTAGTAAACAGGGTAGCTATATCATTTAATTTAGTAAGATGTGCCACAACAGTTTCAGATTCATAGCCATAGAAAGGATCAGATTCAACCAAAGTAATTAACTCAGGATCGACAGAGAAATCATAATTCTTATCAGTAATAAAGATAGGTGAAGTAGCATAAGAAGGATCATATTTCATTCTAGCATTTAGATTTTTCTTTTAGCTTAGCTAATAATTTCTTAAGATCATTTCTATCATTGCAAGCAAGAAAGTCTCTAGCAGTTTCTTCATCCATAACATAACCCTCAGGAACAACAGGCAATTCATATCTAGGGGGAGAATCTTCATCATCACTTTCATCAATATTACTAGTTTCAATAATTTCATTCACTCTAGCCCTAGCAAGTTGTTCATCAAGAAATTCACCAAGTGGCATAGTAGTACCATGCATAGAAGTAGTTTCATCATATGTATCATGCAAAGCAGAGGTGGCATCATCAATAACATGCGACATATCAGAATTAATAGCAGAAGCAGGTTTAGGTGTCGCGAGCTTACTCAAAACAGAAGGTGAATCAAGTGCAGAGCTAGATGGCAGTTCCTTACCTCCCCTCGTAGTTGAGGGATAAATCTTGGTTCTTTGATCTTTCAAGTTCTTCATAATGATCAACAGATATAAATCCCAAGTGACTCAAAGAATAGAGATATGCACCCCGGCAACGGTGCTAGAAAATAGTCTTGATAACCCTCAAGTATAGGGGATCACAACAGTTTTCGAGGGTAGAGTATTCAACCCAAATTTATTGAATCGACACAAGGGGAGCCAAAGAATATTCTCAAGTATTAGCAGCTGAGTTGTCAATTCAACCACACCTAGAAACTTAATATCTGCAGCAAAGTATTTAGTAGCAAAGTAATATGATAGTAGTGGTAATGATAGAAAAATTAATATTTTTGGGTTTTGTAGTGATTGTAACAGTAGCAACGGAAAAGTAAATAAGCGAAGAACAATATATGGAAAGCTCGTAGGCAACGGATCGGTGATGGAGAATTATGTCGGATGCGATCGATCATGTAACAGTCATAACATAGGGTGACACAGAACTAGCTCCAATTCATCAATGTAATGTAGGCATGTATTCCGAATATAGTCATATGTGCTGATGGAAAAGAACTTGCATGACATCTTTTGTCCTACCCTCCCGTGGCAGCGGGTTCCTATTGGAAACTAAGGGATATTAAGACCTCCTTTTAATAGAGTACCGGACCAAAGCATTAACACTTAGTGAATACATGAACTCCTCAAACTACGGTCATCACCGATAAGTATCCCGATTATTGTCACTTCGGGGTTAACGGATCATAACACATAATAGGTGACTATAGACTTGCAAGATAGGATCAAGAACTCACATATATTCATGAAAACATAATAGTTCAGATCTGAAATCATGGCACTCGGGCCCTAATGACAAGCATTAAGCATAGCAAAGTCATAGCAACATCAATCTCAGAACATAGTGGATACTAGGGATCAAACCCTAACAAAACTAACTCGATTACATAATAAATCTCATCCAACCCATCACCGTCCAGCAAGCCTATGATGGAATTACTCACGCACAGCGGTGAGCATCATGAAATTGGTGATGGAGAAAGGTTGATGATGACGATGGCAACGGATTCCCCTCTCCGGAGCCCCGAACGGACTCCAGATCATCCCTCCCAAGAGAGTTTAGGGCTTGGCGGCGGCTCCATATTGTAAAATGCGATGAATCCTTCTCTCTGATTTTTTTCTCCCCGAACACGAATATATGGAGTTGGAGTTGAGGTTGGTGGAGCGTCCACGAGGCAGGGGGCGCCCCCAGGGGGTAGGGCGCGCCCCCACCCTCGTGGACAGGGCGTGGGCCCCCTGACGTGGATCTTTCTTCCAGTATTTTTTATATATTCCAAAAATAATCTCCGTTGATTTTCAGGTCATTCCAAGAACTTTTATTTCTACACAGAAATAACACCATGGCAATTCTGCTGAAAACAGCGTCAGTCCGGGTTAGTTCCATTCAAATCATGCAAGTTAGAGTCCAAAACAAGGGCAAAAGTATTTGTAGAAGTAGATACGACTGAGACGTATCATGCTGCGGGCCCCAATAGCATGCGGCCTTGGTTGGCGCGTGGCGATTGATTGGACGTGGGCATCTCCGCTTCCCCATGTTGCCTCGGCAACTGCCCGACTTAACGAGTCCCTACTGCATGCAAGGAAGAACCATCATTAATGATCGTGGGAGGTGCTGGTTGGCCTTCTTCTGCTATAAATGGGGAGGGGGCAGAGCCCCCATTGAGGGAGTCCTGTACTAAGGGGTCCTTGGGCGTCCGGACTGTTATCTATTGGGCTGGACTGATGGGCTGTGCAGACATGAAGGCCAAAGACTGTACATGTGTCCGGATTGGGCTCTCCATGGCGTGGAAGGCAAGCTTGGTGACCGACTATGAAGATTCCTTCTTATGTAACCAACTCTATGTAACCCTTGATCCCCCCCGGTGTCTATATAAACCAGGGGGCTAGTCCGGAAAGGATATACACATTACCATAGTCATACAGGTTAGACTTCTAGGGTTTAGCCATTATGATCTAGTGGTAGATCAACTCTTGTAACACTCATATTCATCAAGATCAATCAAGCAGGACGTAGGGTATTACCTCCATAGAGAGGGCCCGAACCTGGGTAAACATCGTGTCCCCTGTCTCCTGTTACCATCGATCCTAGATGCAAAGTTTGGGACCCCTACCCGAGATCCACCGGTTTTGACACCGACATTGGTGCTTTCATTGAGCGTTCCACTGTGCCCTCGACGAAAGGCTCGATGGCTCGCCTTGTCCTTAAAGACAACATCACCTTCGGGGGAGCTCTATCCCTGGGCCAAACCCTCCGGTTGGGCGGCTTTACTATGATCGCCCGTTCGGCCGTTGAGCCAACGATGACCTCTCGGGCCATCGAAAACCCCCTTCGCATCAACTCCGAGCACTCCAAGCAGATGGATCCGATAGAGTTTTCGTCTTTGAACGAACTCCTAGATCTCATCACCGCTTTGGGAATAGCCACAGACTACGATAGGATCGGGCCTAAAACCGATCAAGGAGAAATCGAGACCCTACCGGTCACCCACCAGATTGCGGTAGTCATGGAGCAGGATGACGAGTCTTCTTCTATACCAAAGACGGACTATGTTCGGATCGCCGATCAGGAAGAGCCAGATACCAATCCGTGAAAGGATGCGACCAGCCCTTCGAACATAGCATCGGACGGCGGTCCTAAACAATCAGAAGATATTCCAGAACCCGGACTGTTAAGCCTGGAAGGTCGTCAGACTACGGATAATCGGTTAGGTCGGGGATCGGATTTAATTCCACCCACCCATCTGGATATAGACGCTCTCATGAGCATAAAACAACAGTCTCAGGAAATGGTCCATCACTTCTGGGCCATATTCCTCCTTGTCAAGGACGAGGTAAAAGATTACCGTGACAAGGACGCGATATCAGCGATCTGCAACAATTGCACGGAAGAATGAATCCTCAATGCCATTAATCGCCGCCGCATACTGAAATTCACTGACATAGCAACCATCATACAAAAGTACAACACGATGGAGAGCACCTGGAAAACTCAGGCAGCTCGCTGGGAACCTTCAGTCCCAACTCAACTCCCCTTACAGGCGAAAAGGCCGCACCCTCGCAGCACGCCCAGTCCAACAGTCAAGAAACACAAAACCGCTATGTGGCACGACACTGTTCTGGTGGGGTGGCTCGATGGCCCATGCAAAATACATACAACACCAGATACCGTGGCGACCCACAGCCTTAGAGCATGTTGGATACTATGACAGGTAGCCAAGAGTGGCGAGGACATCCTTATCAAGGACGACCCAGAACGGCATCCCCCGAGGGACGATAACTCAAGAGTATTGACGGTCTTTGAGACATTCGCTTCAAACAACAAGCGCAAAAGGGCGCTTCGCGAGCTCGCCGAAGTCTGCCAAATTGCTGTGATAAACCCCTGGAATGACACGGCTATAACATTCAACGCCGGTGACGAACCAAAGTACAGAACAGTACGAGCGCCAGCCGCGTTAGTCCTCAGTCCCATTGTGGACAGATTTCGACTTACCAAGGTCCTCATGGACGGCGGCAGTGGACTAAACCTCATTTATGAGGACACACTAATAACCCACAAGTATAGGGGATCGCAACAGTTTTCGATAAGTAAGAGTATCGAACCCAACGAGGAGCTAAAGGTAGAACAAATATTCCCTCAAGTTCTATTGACCACCGATACAACTCTACGCATGCTTGACGTTCTCTTTACCTAGAACGAGTATGAAACTAGATTACTTTGTAGGTGTTTTTGGATATGTTTGCAAGATAATGAAGATCATGTAAATAAAAAGTAGGGGCTGTTGTAAGTAAAGAAACAACAAAGTAAATATAGCGAGTGTGGAAAAGTGGTGTTAGGAGTTGCGAAATTGCCCCTAAGCAATTGACTACTTTACTAGACCGATAGCAAGTATTATGTGGGAGAGGCCACTGCTAGCATATCATCCCTGACTTGGAATTCTATGCACTTATGATTGGAACTATTAGCAAGCATTCGCAAGTACTAATGTTCATTAAGGTAAAACCCAACCATAGCATTAAGATATATTGGTCCCCCTTCAATCCCGTATGCATCAATTTCCATGCTAGGTTGAAGCTTCTGTCACTCTTGCCCTCCAATACATAGTCATATCAACATACAACTAACCCTAGGGTGTGATCCACGCGCGCAATCATATGATGGGCACCAAATGACAGCAACATAACCACAAGCAAATTAAATCAATCATAGCAATTCATCAACCACCGATAGGACAACGAAAATCTAATCAGACATCATAGGATGGCAACACATCATTGGATAATAATATGAAGCATAAAGCACCATGTTCAAGTAGAGGGTACAGCAGGTTGCGGGAGAGTGGACCGATGTGATAGAGGGGGGAAGGTGATGGAGATGTTGGTGAAGATGGCGGAGGTGTTGGTGTAGATTGCGGTGATGATGATGGCCCCCGGCGGCGTTCCGGCGCCACCGGAAGCGAGGGGGAGAGAGCCCCCCCCTCCTTCTTCTTATTCATTGACCTTCTCCCTAGATGGGAGAAGGGTTTCCCCTCTGGTCCATGGTCTCCATGGCGTGGGAGCGGCGAGAGCCCCTCCGAGATTGGATTTGTCTCTCTGTCTCTCTCTGTTTCTGCGTTCTCAGACTCTTCCCTTTCACTGATTCTTATATTCCCGGAGATCCGTAACTCCGATTGGGCTGAAATTTTAATACGATCTCTATCCGGATATTAGCTTTCTTGCAGCGAAATAAGGGCATCAACTGCCTTACGGGTGGCCCACGAGGGTCAGGGCGCGCCCAGGGGGGCAGGCGCGCCCCCTGCCTCGTGGCCACCTCGGGCACCGTCTCGCATGGATTTTTCTTCCCAAAAATCATATATATTCCAAAAAAAATCTCCATCAGTTTTTATTCCGTTTGGACTCTGTTTGATTTGGATATTCTGCAAAAGAGAAAACATGCAACAAGCAGGAACTGGCACTGGGCACTGGATCAATATGTTAGTCCCAAAAATAGTATAAAAAGTTGCCAAAAGTATATGAAAGTTGAATAATATTGGCATGGAACAATCAAAAATTATAGATACGACGGAGACGTATCAGCATCCCCAAGCTTAATTGCTGCTCGTCCTCGAGTAGGTAAATGATAAAAAAAGATAATTTTTGATGTGGAATGCTACCTAGCATAATCTAGAATGGTGGTTGTGGAGAAGACAAAAAGGAGAAGATAGTCTCACATCAACTAGGCGTATCAACGGGCTATGGATATGCCCATCAATAGATATCAATGTGAGTGAGTAGGGATTGCCATGCAACGGATGCACTAGACCTATAAGTATATGAAAGCTCAAACTAAAACTAAGTGGGTGTGCATCCAACTTGCTTGCTCATGAAGACCTAGGGCATTTGAGGAAGCCCATCATTGGAATATACAAGCCAAGTTTTATAATGAAAATTCCCACTAGTATATGAAAGTGATAACTCAAGAGACTCTCTATATGAAGAACATGGTGATACTTTGAAGCACAAGTGTGGTAAAAGGATAGTAACATTGCCCCTTCTCTCTTTTTCTCTCATTTTTTTGTTATTTTTCTTTTTTCTTCTTTTTTTTGTAGGCTTCTTTGGCCTCTCTTTGGGGGGGGGGGTTCTTTGGCCACTTTTATTTTGATAACCTCACATGGGACAATGTTCTAATAATGATGATCATCACACTTTTATTTACTTACAACTCAATATTACAACTCGATATCTAGAACAAAGATATGACTCTATATGAATGCCTCCGGCAGTGTACCGGGATGTGCAATGATCTAGCGTATCAATGACATCAAAAAACGGACAAGCCATGAAAACATCATGCTAGCTATCTTACGATCATGCAAAGCAATATGACAATGAATGCTCAAGTCATGTATATGATGATGATGAAAGTTGCATGGCAATATACTCGGAATGGCTATGGAAATGCCATAATAGTTAGGTATGGTGGCTGTTTTGAGGAAGGTATATGGTGGGTTTATGGTACCGGCGAAAGTTGCGCGATACTAGAGAGGCTAGCAATTGTGGAATGGCGAGAGTGCATATAATCCATGGACTCAACATTAGTCATAAAGAACTCACATACTTATTGCAAAAGTTTATTAGCCCTCGAAGCAAAGTACTACTATGCATGCCCCTAGGGGGATAGATTGGTAGGAAAATAGCATCGCTCGTCCCCGACCGCCACTCATAAGGAAGACAATCAATAAATACCTCATGCTCCAACTTCGTTACATAACGGTTCACCATACGTGCATGCTATGGGAATCACAAACCTCAACACAAGTATTTCTACAATCCACAACTACCCACTAGCATGACTCTAATATCACCATCTTTATATCGCAAAACTATTGCAAGGAATCAAACACATCATATTCAGTGATCTATAAGTTTTATGTAGGATTTTATGACTAACCATGTGAATGACCAATTCATGTCATCTCACTAAATAAATATAAGTGAAGCAAGAGAGTTTAATTCTTTCTACAAAATATATGCCCACGCTCTAACAAATATAAGTAAAGCAAAAGAGCATTCTACAAATGGCGGTTGTCTATGTAAAGAGAAACATGCAATCCAAACTTCAATAGATATAAGTGAAGCACATGAAGCATTCTATAAAGCCATACTCAAAAGATATAAGTGAAGTGCAATGATAATTCTATAAATCAACCAAGGACTATCTCATACCAGCATGGTGCATAAAAGAAAAATGAAAACTAAATGCAAAAGACGCTCCAAGATTGCACATATCGCATGAACGAAACAAATCCGAAAACATACCGATACTTGTTGAAGAAAGAGGGGATGCCTTCCGGGACATCCCCAAGCTTAGACGCTTGAGTCTCCTTGAATATTTACTTGGGGTGCCTCGCGCATCCCCAAGCTTGAGCTCTTGCCTCTCTTCCTTCTTCTTACATCAAGACCTTCTCGATCATCGAACACTTCATCCACACAAAACTTCAACAGAAAACTCGGTAAGATCCGTTAGTATAATAAAGAAAATCACTACTCTAAATACTGTTGCAAACCAATTCATATTTTGTTTTTGCATTGTAGCTACTGTAATATAACTTTTCTATGGCTTAATCCACTGATATAAATTGATAGTTTCATCAAAACAAGCAAACTATGCATCAAAAATAGAATCTATCAAAAATGGAATAGTCTGTAGCAATCTGAACATTAACCATACTTCTGATACTTGAAAAATTCGACCAAAATTAGGAAAAATAAAAAATTTGTATAGGAAGACAGTGCAAAAATAATCAGAACCATTTGATGTTCCAGCTAAAAATGTAAAATCGCGCACTACAGCCAAAGTTTCTGTCCTGCACCGTACAAACCATCAAGCAAATGTAAACATCCTAAAGGCAAACCTTGGCACATTATTTTTTTAATACAATGGAATTGTACAAGGGGATAATTACTTTTATTGAAAAGTTTCTGTAATCAAGATTCTCAAAGTTTCCATGAGCATGAACAAAGTTCAAGGCTAGCTCCCACTTCAACAATGCTTGTCTTTCTCACTTTCGCTTTCCTTTTTGAAAAAGTTTTGGGTTCCCCTCTTTATTTTTGTTGTTTTTAAACTATATAAAAGCACTCAACAGAAATAAATGACTCTCTAAAGCTTCCGGTTTGTATCCCTGGCAGCGCTTTCTTTAAAGCCATTAAGCTAGGCATATAGTGCTCAAGTAATGGATCCACCCGGATCCCAAGGTATATCAAAGCCAATTTTAATTAACAATGATTTGTAATTTAGTGGTGAGCACAAGGCAGCATATATCATGTAACTACGAAGTCTAACTCTCTTCCTATGCATAGGCATGTCATAAAAGAACAATTCATGCACACAAAGTAAAGGCCAATGCATAGTATAAACAGTTTCTTGCAATTTTGTTGTATTGGAAACATAAAGAGGCGGAGATATAGTTCCTTTCTCATAAATATTGCAAGTAGGAACAGCAAGCACATGCATATTATATTCATCAAAATCATCATGTGTAATAGTAAAGCGCAACCCATCAATATAATTGATATGGGACGCCTCGGAAATGATCTTTCACGGTGCCAAAGAACTCACAAGGAGCAGCAACAAACTCACTCGAAACTTGTTTCAACAAACTTTGTTTCTCTCAAGTGGCAAGAACAAGAGGAAACACTCTCAGATAAATTGCAGCGGATAACTAGCTTGGTTTACAAGGATGCAACCCAAACCATGAAGCTTGTGAACCTATGAAGAATCACAAAAGGGAACCACAAGGATCCTATATGAATTGAGGACAGGCCCTCCAATCCACACACACGAGCTAACACTCAACGATACTAGTGCTCATAGCACAACACAACCTCACCGGTTGTCTACAATCATAAACTCAGAAATCTCATCCCCCCTTCACATGGAATAGCTGGGGAGTATTTATACTAGAAGCACCCACTAGTTAGGTGTGAAAACAACTCAAAATGAAGGGTAAATTCATGAGCCCCAGCTGTAGCAGGAGCAAACTTGTTGAGCCTCGCGCTGTAATAAATTCCTGGACATCTTGCATGGAAACTTGCACAACTTTTGACTCAAGACCTCAAATGATGCACCGTATTTTTTTTGAATGAAAGCTGACTTCAAAGATCATCTTTTCCAGCCTCTATAAAGTGCTAGAGACTTCCAGAATTAATTAGGTTTAGGTGGGAAGTTGCAGCTGGAAATTTGATGTGTCATTTCTCCCAAAATAGGCACCGGAGGCTTCCCAACTAAGATAATGGTCTTGCCCTTGTCTTCCTTTGGATGCTCTAATGGTTCAGCATTTGTGCTAGCATTAACCTCACTCTTGGATGCCTTGGTCATGATCTGGTCCACATCATCCTCCCTTCCTTCAAACAAAACCGTCCTCGGTTTTGAGGTATTCTTTTTGGGATTTTTCACTTGTGGGAATCGCTCAACCTTGAGTACTTGATCTACCATAGGTTCCAAGACATGGTTCACTCCTTGATGCATGAAAGAATACTTGTTAGACCTCCCATGGTGAGTAGCATTATGATCAAACTGCCATGGTCTTCCCAAAAGAATATGACAAGCTTGCATTGGCACCACATCACATACCACTTTGTCCACATAACTTCCCACTGAAAATTGCACCCTAGCACGATGCGTAATCTTCAAGTTACCAACACCATTCAGCCACTTCACATAATATGGCTGGGGCTGCCTCCATGTTGGTGAAGGAAATATGACCTAGAGGCAATAATAAAGTTATTATTTATTTCCTTATATCATGATAAAAGTTTATTATTCATGCTAGAATTGTATTAACCGGAAACATAATACATGTGTGAATACATAGACAAACAGAGTGTCACTAGTATGCCTCTACTTGACTAGCTCGTTAATCAAAGATGGTTATGTTTCCTAACCATGGACAAAGAGTTGTCATTTGATTAACGGGATCACATCATTAGTTGAATGATCTGATTGACATGACCCATTCCATTAGCTTAGCACCCGATCGTTTAGTATGTTGCTATTGCTTTCTTCATGACTTATACATGTTCCTTAGACTATGAGATTATGCAACTCCCGTTTGCCGAAGGAACACTTTGTGTGCTACCAAACGTCACAACGTAACTGGGTGATTATAAAGGTGCTCTATAGGTGTCTCCAAAGGTACATGTTGGGTTAGCGTATTTCGAGATTAGGATTTGTCACTCCGATTGTCGGAGAGGTATCTCTGGGCCCTCTCGGTAATGCACATCACTGAAGCCTTGCAAGCCTTGCAACTAATGAGTTAGTTGCGGGATGATGTATTACGGAACGAGTAAAGAGACTTGCCGGTAACGAGATTGAACTAGGTATGGGATACCGACGATCGAATCTCAGGCAAGTAACATACCGGTGACAAAGGGAACAACATATGTTGTTATGCGGTCTGACCGATAAAAGATCTTCATAGAATATGTAGGAGCCAATATGAGCATCCAGGTTCCGCTATTTCTTATTGACCGGAGACGTGTCTTGGTATATGGGCCTGGGAGGTATATGGGCCTTAGTGGGCCTTAGTGGAAGAGAGGAGAGGT
>NC_041388.1:364825500-364835890 GCF_002162155.2 Triticum dicoccoides
TTCCCCCCTCTGTGAATCCTATTCCAACTAGGAAAGGGGGGGAGTCCTACTCCCAGAGGGAGTAGGACTCCTCCTGGCACGCCTCCTCTTGGCCAGCCAGCCCCCCCCCCTTTGAGCCTTTATATACAGAGGCAAGGGGCACCCCTAGAGACACAAGTTGATCCACGTGATCATATTCTTAGCCGTGTGCAGTGCCCCCTTCCACTATAGTCCTCGATAATATTGTAGCGGTGCTTAGGCGAAGCCCTACGACGGTATAACATCAAGATCGTCACCACGCCGTCGTGCTGACGAAACTATTCCCCGACACTTTGCTGGATCAGAGTCCGGGGATCGTCATCGAGCTGAATGTGTGCTAGAACTCGGAGGTGCCGTAGTTTCGGTGCTTGATCGGTCGGGCCATGGAGACGTACGACTACATCAACCAAGTTAACGCTTCCGTTGTCGATCTACAAGGGTACGTAGATCATACTCTCCCCCTCTCGTTGCTATGCATCACCATGATCTTGCGTGTGCGTAGGAATTTTTTTGAAATTACTACGAAACCCAACAGTGGCATCCGAGCCTAGGTTTTATGTGTTGATGTTATATGCACGAGTAGAACACAAGTGAGTTGTGGGCGATATAAGTCATACTGCTTACCAGCATGTCATACTTTGGTTCGGCGGTATTGTTGGACGAAGCGGCCCGGGCCGACATTACGCATACGCTTACGCGAGCCCGGTTCTCCCGACGTGCTTTGCACAAAGGTGGCTAGCGGGTGACAGTTTCTCCAACTTTAGTTGAACCGAGTGTGGCTACGCCCGGTCCTTGCGAAGGTTAAAACAGCACCAACTTGACAAACTATCATTGTGGTTTTGATGCGTAGGTAAGATTGGTTCTTGCTTAAGCCCGTAGCAGCCACGTAAAACTTGCAACAACAAAGTAGAGGATGTCTAACTTGTTTTTGCAGGGCATGTTGTGATGTGATATGGTCAAGACATGATGCTAAATTTTATTGTATGAGATGATCATGTTTTGTAACCGAGTTATCGGCAACTGGCAGGAGCCATATGGTTGTCGCTTTATTGTATGCAATGCAATCGCGCTGTAATGCTTTACTTTATCACTAAGCGGTAGCGATAGTCGTGGAAGCATGAGATTGGCGAGACGACAACGATGCTACGATGGAGATCAAGGTGTCGCGCCGGTGACGATGGTGATCACGACGGTGCTTCGAGGATGGAGATCACAAGCACAAGATGATGATGGCCATATCATATCACTTATATTGATTGCATGTGATGTTTATCTTTTATGCATCTTATCTTGCTTTGATTGATGGTAGCATTATAAGATGATCTCTCACTAATTATCAAGAAGTGTTCTCCCTGAGTATGCACCGTTGCGAAAGTTCTTCGTGCTGAGACACCACGTGATGATCGGGTGTGATAGGCTCTACGTTCAAATACAACGGGTGCAAAACAGTTGCACACGCGGAATACTCAGGTTATACTTGACGAGCCAAGCATATACAGATATGGCCTCGGAACACGGAGACCGAAAGGTCGAGCGTGAATCATATAGTAGATATGATCAACATAGTGATGTTCACCAACGAAACTACTCCATCTCACGTGATGATCGGACATGGTTTAGTTGACTTGGATCACGTAATCACTTAGAGGATTAGAGGGATGTCTATCTAAGTGGGAGTTCTTTAAGTAATATGATTAATTAAACCTAAATTTATCATGAACTTAGTACCTGATAGTATCTTGCTTATGTATGTTTGATTGTAGATAGATGGCCCGTGCTGTTGTTCCGTTGAATTTTAATGCGTTCCTTGAGAAAGCAAAGTTGAAAGATGATGGTAGCAATTACACGGACTGGGTCCGTAACTTGAGGATTATCCTCATTGCTGCACAGAAGAATTACATCCTGGAAGCACCGCTGGGTGCCAGGCCTGCTGCTGGAGCAACACCAGATGTTATGAACGTCTGGCAGAGCAAAGCTGATGACTACTCGATAGTTCAATGTGCCATGCTTTACGGCTTAGAACCGGGACTTCAACGACGTTTTGAACGTCATGGGGCATATGAGATGTTCCAAGAGTTGAAGTTTATATTTCAAGCAAATGCCCGGATTGAGAGATATGCAGTCTCCAATAAGTTCTATAGCTGCAAGATGGAGGAGAACAGTTCTGTCAGTGAGCATATACTCAAGATGTCTGGGTATTGTAATCACTTGATTCAACTGGGAGTTAATCTTTCGGATGATAGCGTCATTGACAGAATTCTCCAATCACTTCCACCAAGCTACAAGAGCTTCGTGATGAACTATAATATGCAAGGGATGAATAAGACTATTCCCGAGCTCTTCGCAATGCTGAAAGCTGCGGAGGTAGAAATCAAGAAGGAGAATCAAGTGTTGATGGTTAACAAGACCACTAGTTTCAAGAAAAAGGGCAAAGGGAAAAAGAAGGGGAACTTCAAGAAGAACAACAAGCAAGTTGCTGCTCAAGAGAAGAAACCCAAGTCTGGACCTAAGCCTGAAACTGAGTGCTTCTACTGCAAGCAGACTGGTCACTGGAAGCGGAACTGCCCCAAATATTTGGCGGATAAGAAGGATGGCAAGGTGAACAAAGGTATATGTGATATACATGTTATTGATGTGTACCTTACTAATGCTCGCAGTAGCACCTGGGTATTTGATACTGGTTCTGTTGCTAATATTTGCAACTCGAAACAGGGACTACGGATTAAGCGAAGATTGGCTAAGGACGAGGTGACGATGCGTGTGGGAAACGGTTCCAAAGTCGATGTGATCGCGGTCGGCACGCTACCTCTACATCTACCTTCGGGATTAATATTAGACCTAAATAATTGTTATTTGGTGCCAGCATTAAGCATGAACATTATATCTGGATCTTGTTTGATGCGAGACGGTTATTCATTTAAATCAGAGAATAATGGTTGTTCTATTTATATGAGTAATATCTTTTATGGTCATGCACCCATGAAGAGTGGTCTATTCTTATTGAATCTCGATAGTAGTAACACACATATTCATAATGTTGAAGCCAAAAGATGTAGAGTTGATAATGATAGTGCAACTTATTTGTGGCACTGTCGTTTAGGTCATATCGGTGTAAAGCGCATGAAGAAACTCCATACTGATGGACTTTTGGAACCACTTGATTATGAATCACTTGGTACTTGCGAACCGTGCCTCATGGGCAAGATGACTAAAACGCCGTTCTCCGGTACTATGGAGAGAGCAACAGATTTTTTGGAAATCATACATACAGATGTATGTGGTGTGATGAATATTGAGGCTCGTGGCGGATATCCTTATTTTCTCACCTTCACAGATGACTTAAGCAGATATGGGTATATCTACTTAATGAAACATAAGTCTGAAACGTTTGAAAAGTTCAAAGAATTTCAGAGTGAAGTTGAAAATCATCGTAACAAGAAAATAAAGTTTCTACGATCTGATCGTGGAGGAGAATATTTGAGTTATGAGTTTGTTGTACATTTGAAACAATGCGGAATAGTTTCGCAACTCACGCCACCCGGAACACCATAGCGTAATGGTGTGTCCGAATGTCGTAATCGTACTTTACTAGATATGGTGCGATCTATGATGTCTCTTACTAATTTACTGCTATCGTTTTGGGGTTATGCTTTGGAGACGGCCGCATTCACGTTAAATAGGGCACCATCAAAATCCGTTGAGACGATGCCTTATGAACTATGGTTTGGCAAGAAACCAAAGTTGTCGTTTCTGAAAGTTTGGGGCTGCGATGCTTATGTGAAAAAGCTTCAACCTGATAAGCTCGAACCCAAATCGGAGAAATGTATCTTCATAGGATATCCAAAGGAGACTATTGGATACACCTTCTATCACAGATCCGAAGGCAAGACTTTTGTTGCTAAGTTCGGAAACTTTCTAGAGAAGGAGTTTCTCTCGAAAGAAGTGAGTGGGAGGAAACTAGAACTTGACGAGGTAACTGTACCTGCTCCCTTATTGGAAAGTAGTGCATCACAGAAAACTGTTTCTGTGACACCTACACCAATTAGTGAGGAAGCTAATGATAATGATCATGAAACTTCAGGATAAGATACTACTGAACCTCGTAGATTAACTAGAGTGAGATCCGCGCCAGAGTGGTACGGTAATCCTGTTCTGGAAGTCATGCTGCTAGATCATGATGAACCTACGAACTATGAAGAAGCGATGGTGAGCCCAGATTCCGCAAAATGGCTTGAAGCCATGAAATCTGAGATGGGATCCATGTATGAGAACAAAGTGTGGACTTTGGTTGACTTGCCCAATGATCGGCAAGCAATTGAGAATAAATGTATCTTCAAGAAGAAGACTGACGCCGACGGTAATATTACTGTCTACAAAGCTCGACTTCTCGCAAAAGGGTTTCGGCAAGTTCAAGGGATTGACTACGATGAGACCTTCTCACCCGTAGCGATGCTTAAGTCTGTCCGAATCATGTTAGCAATTGCCGCATTTTATGATTATGAAATTTGGCAGATGGATGTCAAAACTACATTCCTGAATGGATTTCTGGAAGAAGAGTTGTATATGATGCAACCAGAAGGTTTTGTCGATCCAAAGGGAGCTAACAAAGTGTGCAAGCTCCAGCGATCCATTTATGGACTGGTGCAAGCCTCTCGGAGTTGGAATAAACGCTTTGATAGTGTGATCAAAGCATTTGGTTTTATACAGACTTTCAGAGAAGCCTGTATTTACAAGAAATTGAGTGGGAGCTCTGTAGCATTTCTGATATTATATGTGGATGACATATTACTGATTGGAAATGATATAGAATTTCTGGATAGCATAAAGGGATACTTGAATAAGAGTTTTTCAATGAAAGACCTCGGTGAAGCTGCTTACATATTAGGCATTAAGATCTATAGAGATAGATCAAGACGCTTAATTGGACTTTCACAAAGCACATATCTTGACAAAGTTTTGAAGAAGTTCAAAATGGATCAAGCAAAGAAAGGGTTCTTGCCTGTGTTACAAGGTGTGAAGTTGAGTCAGACTCAATTCCCGACCACTGCAGAAGATAGAGAGAAAATGAAAGATGTTCCCTATGCTTCAGCCATAGGCTCTATCATGTATGCAATGCTGTGTACCAGACCTGATGTGTGCCTTGCTATAAGTCTAGCAGGGAAGTACCAAAGTAATCCAGGAGTGGATCACTGGACGGCGGTCAAGAACATCCTGAAGTACCTTAAAAGGACTAAGGATATGTTTCTCGTATATGGAGGTGACAAAGAGCTCATCGTAAACGGTTACGTTGATGCAAGCTTTGACACTGATCCGGACGATTCTAAATCGCAAACCGGACACGTGTTTACATTAAACGGTGGAGCTATCAGTTGGTGTAGTTCTAAACAAAGCGTCGTGGCGGGATCTACATGTGAAGCAGAGTACATAGCTGCTTCAGAAGCAGCAAACGAAGGAGTCTGGATGAAGGAGTTCATATCCGATCTAGGTGTCATACCTAGTGCATCGGGTCCAATGAAAATCTTTTGTGACAATACTGGTGCAATTGCCTTGGCGAAGGAATCCAGATTTCACAAAAGAACCAAGCACATCAAAAGACGCTTCAATTCCATCCGGGATCTAGTCCAGGTGGGAGACATAGAGATTTGCAAGATACATACGGATCTGAATGTAGCAGACCCATTGACTAAGCCTCTTCCACGAGCAAAACATGATCAGCACCAAGGCTCCATGGGTGTTAGAATCATTACAGTATAATCTAGATTATTGACACTAGTGCAAGTGGGAGACTGAAGGAAATATGCCCTAGAGGCAATAATAAAGTTATTATTTATTTCCTTATATCATGATAAAAGTTTATTATTCATGCTAGAATTGTATTAACCGGAAACATAATACATGTGTGAATACATAGACAAACAGAGTGTCACTAGTATGCCTCTACTTGAGTAGCTCGTTAATCAAAGATGGTTATGTTTCCTAACCATGGACAAAGAGTTGTCATTTGATTAACAGGATCACATCATTAGTTGAATGATCTGATTGACATGACCCATTCCATTAGCTTAGCACCCGATCGTTTAGTTTGTTGCTATTGCTTTCTTCATGACTTATACATGTTCCTATGACTATGAGATTATGCAACTCCCGTTTGCCGGAGGAACACTTTGTGTGCTACCAAACGTCACAACGTAACTGGGTGATTATAAAGGTGCTCTACAGGTGTCTCCAAAGGTACATGTTGGGTTGGCGTATTTCGAGATTAGGATTTGTCACTCCGATTGTCGGAGAGGTATCTCTAGGCCCTCTCGGTAATGCACATAACTGAAGCCTTGCAAGCATTGCAACTAATGAGTTAGTTGCCGGATGATGTATTACGGAACGAGTAAAGAGACTTGCCGGTAACGAGATTGAACTAGGTATGGGATACCGACGATCGAATCTCGGGCAAGTAACATACCGGTGACAAAGGGAACAACGTATGTTGTTATGCGGTCTGACCGATAAAAGATCTTCGTAGAATATGTAGGAGCCAATATGAGCATCCAGGTTCCGTTATTTGTTATTGACCGGAGACGTGTCTTGGTCATGTCTACATTGTTCTCGAACCCGTAGGGTCCGCACGCTTAAGGTTACGATGACAGTTATATTATGAGTTTATACATTTTGATGTACCGAAGTTTGTTCGGAGTCCCGGATGTGATCACGGACATGACGAGGAGTCTCAAAATGGTCGAGACATAAAGATTGATATATTGGAAGCCTATGTTTGGATATCGGAAGTGTTCCGGGTGAAATCGGGATTTTACCGGAGTACCGGGAGGTTACCGGAACCCCCCGGGAGGTATATGGGCCTTAGTGCGCCTTAGTGGAAGAGAGGAGAGGTGGCCATAGATGGGCCGCGCGCTCCTCCCCCCCTTGGTCCGAATAGGACAAGGAGAGGGGGCCGGCCCCCCTTCCTCCTCTCTCTCCTCTTTTCCCCCTCCGTGAATCCTATTCCAACTAGGAAAGGGGGGGAGTCCTACTCCCGGAGGGAGTAGGACTCCTCCTGGCGCGCCTCCTCTTGGCCGGCCAGCCCCCCCCCCTTTGAGCCTTTATATATGGAGGCAAGGGGCACCCCTAGAGACACAAGTTGATCCACGTGATCATATTCTTAGCCGTGTGCGGTGCCCCCTTCCACCATAGTCCTCGATAATATTGTAGCGGTGCTTAGGGGAAGCCCTGCGACGGTAGAACATCAAGATTGTCACCACGCCGTCGTGCTGACGGAACTCTTCCCCGACACTTTGCTGGATCGGAGTCCGGGGATCGTCATCGAGCTGAACGTGTGCTAGAACTCGGAGGTGCCATAGTTTCGGTGCTTGATCGGTCGGGCCGTGGAGACGTACGACTACATCAACCAAGTTAACGCTTCCGTTGTCGATCTACAAGGGTACGTAGATCACACTCTCCCCCTCTCGTTGCTATGCATCACCATGATCTTACGTGTGCGCAGGAATTTTTTTGAAATTACTACATAACCCAGCAGTTGGTATCCCAAGATCATGCACAAGATCACTACTGATGTTGTTGTAGCTGCCTCCATCGATGACCACCTTGCAGTTTTTGTCCTTGATCTTGCAAATGGATTGGAACACATTTGGTCGCTGGCCCTTCTCAACAATAGGAGCATCATCATGAGCCACTTTGCGAACCATGAGATTAACACCATCTCCTCCATCTGAACTCAGAGGTGCTCCGGTCTCAAAAGTACAACAATTTGCATCTTTCTTCTCAGATTCAGATTTGTCACTTGAGTCATCGGTGACATATCCATCATTTGTGAGTAAAACCTTCTTCATATTAGGAAAATCCTTCTTGAAGTGACCTCTACCCTTGCATGTATGGCACTGAATATTACTAATGCGAGTGGCAGGAGTATTGGAAGATTCAACTTTTGATGCATTAGCTTCTTTTGTAGTCATCTTGTTGTGTGAGCGAAAATCTGCAGCAACACTTCTGTCTACTTCTCGCTGAACTGAACCTCTCCAAGTGCTTTATGTATAGGTTTGGTTACGATTTTGGCGACGCTTCAGCTGCTGCTCTACACGAATAGCTTGATGCACAAGTTCTTGCAAATCTTGATATGTAACCATCTCTATCCTTTCTTGCACATCTTCATTCAGTCCATGAAAGAATCTTGACACTGTGGCCTCCTCTGGCTCATTCACCGCTATCCTAATCATCAAAATATCCTTCTCTTTATAGTACTCATCAACACTAGAATTACCTTGGCACAACCGTTGGAGTCGATTGTACAAGGTTCTTGTGAAATGTTCAGGAACAAACCGTCTCCGCAACAGATTTTTCATTTGCACCCATGTCTCCGGACAACCTCCAGCATGACACAATTGGTTCCACCAAATCAAAGCATATCCAGTAAACTCAATGGATGCATATCGTGCCTTCTTCTCCTCTGTATAGTGGTGGTTGTCAAAAATCTGATCCACACGCATCTCCCACTCCAAATAATCATCGGGCTCGGTTTTCCCATTGAACGATGGTATGGTAAGTCTGAATTTACCAATCCCAGCATCTTCATGGTCACAATGAGCACGCCCATGACCTCTTCCTCCCATGGCAATGCCTTCTTGGCCTTCTCCACGACGATCATGATGAACACGTCGTGGTCGAGGCTCGTAGTAGTTTCGAGCATCATCGGAGTGGTCGCTCCAATGCTCTCCATGGTGGTCCTGCTATATGGGGAGTTATCGATGTCGACCCTGTGCAGCAAGCCCATCTCGTGGTGGCGACGGTGGCGCCCAAGTAGCACCTCGCTGGTCGTAGCGAGCACGCCGAGGTGGTGCAGCGTAGTAGCTATGAGCATCACCCGAGTAGACGTGGTTGTGCTCTCCATGCCCCTCATCAAGGTGTCGTTGGCCTTGCTGTTCGGGGATTTGTCGATGTCTACCCCGTGCAGCAAGCCTATCTCGATGGAGTTCCTCGGTGAGGGAGTCGATTCTCCGGCCAAGATTGGTCTCCATATTCGATATGCGCCTCTCCACCTTGTCCAACACATACTCTCGTGTATCCTCCAATGCCAACACATAGGCGGGCTGCAAGCTTGGATCATACACGGGAAGTGGCAGCTCCTCCATCACGAGGTGCCTACCTCCATGCACACCATCAACACTGCTGGATCTCCTCGAACCCATGGAAGCTTCTCAAGAACAAAATCAGCAAGAGAGAAAATAGCACCGCGAACAACCAAAAGCTCTGATACCAAGATGATATGGGACACCTCGGAAATGAGCTTTCACGGTGCCAAAGAACTCACAAGGAGCAGCAACAAACTCACTCGAAACTTGTTTCAACAAACTTTGTTTCGCTCAAGTGGCAAGAACAAGAGGAAACACTCTCAGATAAATTGCAGCGAATAACTAGCTTGGTTTACAAGGATGCAACCCAAACCATGAAGCTTGTGAACCTATGAAGAATCACAAGAGGGAACCACAAGGATCCTATATGAACTGAGGACAGGTCCTCCAATCCACACACACTAGCTAACACTCAATGATACTAGTGCTCACAGCACAACACAACCTCACCGGCTGTCTACAATCATAAACTCAGAAATCTCATCCCCCTTCACATGGAACAGCTGGGGAGTATTTATACTAGAAGCACCCACTAGTTAGATGTGAAAACAACTCAAAATGAAGGGTAAATTCGTGAGCCCCAAGTTGTAGCAGGAGCAAACTTGTTGAGTGTAACATCCCAAATTTTCAATTTGGAATGTTATACATTAGATCATCATGCATATCTTATTTTCTTGCATTTTGGTCGATCCTAGAAATTTAACACAACTCAAGGACCTTCGGAGAGAGTTGGAGATTTCGTTATTTTCATATTTGAGAGTTTTCTCGAATTTGAAAAGAGGATCATTTGATTTATTTATTTCATCTTCAATTATTTTTCCAATATCAAAAATATAAGAGAGGGAATAATATGACTTTCCCAAAATTGAGGAAAAATGAAGATTTAATAAATAGATCAATTTTGGTTTTGCCGAAGTTTTTGTTTGCGTTTTATTTGGATAGGGAAAAATGTGCGTTTTCAAAAATTGCATTTTAGGTCCGGAGTAAAGTTCATTTTGTTCGACTCATTTTTAGGAGTTGGGGAAAATTTACTTTAGAATTTTTGGAGCCCGTTTAGATTTTCTTTTCTGTGTTTTTCTGCGCGCGTAACCGTTTAAAAAAAAGGAACTCCCGCAGGCCAGCCGGGCCAAAGGCCCAGCCAGCCACCGCCCCAGCCTCCTGTGCGCCAGGCGCCAGGTGCAGGAGCGCCAGGCCGCCGCCTCCCCTCGCTCAGGCCGAGTCCTAGAAGGACTTAGGCC
>NC_041388.1:364836147-364842838 GCF_002162155.2 Triticum dicoccoides
TACCCCCACACCCCCCTCTAAACCCATCAAATCAAGCCCCAAGCCCTCCACCGCACCCCACACCCGCCGCCGCCGCCCTTGTGCCCTAGCGCCGCCGCCGCACCTTGCCCACGTCACCGCCGCCGGAGCCCTCGCCAGAGACCTCGCCGGAGGTTGCCCCGCGTCTCTTTTCCTCGGATTGTTTTCTTCTAATCATTCCGATTCTTTTCTTCTCTTCCGATTCGTTTTCTTTCCGGTTCTTCTTTAAACCGTTCCGGTTTTCTAGATCGGTTTTCGTTCTTCTTTCGGACCGTTCGTCTCAACGAATGTGATCACTGATTTTCCCCGGTTAACGACGCCCGTTCATTTAATCGTTCTTCTTTTCGTCGGATTTATTCCGTGTTCTTTCCGATCGCGATCTCAGATCCGATCTTCGTTCTAGTTTATCTTCTCGCTCGTTCATCGGAATCAGGTGATTCAAGCGACTGGAGTTTCGTTTCGAAACCGCCGTTCCATCTAATCAACTTAAACAAGTTTTTGCAATGGTAAAATTTGACTTAGTTTCAACTTGCTAGAACCGAGTTGTTTTCTTCCGCCGTTTGTTTTCCGGTTCTTTGTTCGGTTCGTTCTTTCTTTGCAACTGTTGTTCTTAAGTTGAACCTTCTGGTTCGTTATCTTGTTCGAGTTTTACCTGTGCATTAGATGAGTACTTATTGTGTGGTTACTATTGCTTGCTTACGATAGATTGACTGGAGTGTGACGAGTAGATCTATTAAGAGTTTTGAGTGCGAATCATCTTCATCAACGTTGCAGGCAAGTTCACACTTTGATCATACCTTTTCTACAACCCATGTTTTATTGCATTAGATCAATCCTCTCACATTGCATGATTAGGATCTAATTAAATTGTGGGATGGGAAGTAGATAAGGTAGTACCCATTACCTGTATTATTATGAAACCTTTGGGAAGTTACTTCTACGTTTGCTTATTACGCCATGCTATGCTAGTAGACGTGGATTGGGTGAGTGATATCCATGACAGATGTGAGTTGATAATTTTAATGGTTTATCTAAGGTGGCAACTTAAACACACATCTGGGTGGATTGAGGCACCTGATGTCTATCAGGACTTGCCTGTTTTATTTTGGACCGCCACCCAGGCTCAAAGGGATCATGAGATTATTCATACTAGAAACTTCCGTGTGCAGCCACATGCTACTATGGGCTCTGGCATAGTTGACTAAGTTGTGCGAACTCTTACGGGGTGGACTAGCAGATGTAGGGGTTGTAGGTGGTACGGTCTACCCCACATGTAAGGTGCTAGCGCTTCTGAAAGACTATGTCTCGGTCATCCGTTTCTCAAACACCGTGTAGTGCGAGAAAACAAACGGAGGCGATCGAGTCATGTGGGGAAAAGTGCGCAAACCTCTGCAGAGTGTATAAACTAATCATGATTAGTTGTGTCCCCGGTTATGGACAACTTGAGTATCTAGTACTTGAATATCATGTGAATCTCATCATGTTACTTCTAATTAATGTTGTTGGGTTTTAATTGTTCACTTAATTGGGATTGAGAATGCTGTCAACCATTCTCAATGTTTCACAACCACCATGATAGTTAAATAAATTTATTCCTTTGCAGTAGGGAAAAAATTGGCTTTACGCAAAAACCTTATAACCATAGAGCTTTTCCACCAGCCAAATATGCATGTAGTGATAGTCTTTATTCATCATTCTCTATGGTGTGAATTTGCCAATACATTCAATGTACTGACCCGTTTCGGGCTGCAATGTCTTATGTTGTAGGTTTCTTACGACGAGTAAGTGATACGTTAGGCTTACGATTGCTACACTCAACTTTGCCGTTGGTGTTGATGGGAATCCACAACCTTGTTGCTTTCGCTTTTTGGATTGAGGTAATAGTATTTACGTTACTTTATACATGTGATTTACCTTTGTTATAAATCCTTCGAGTACTGTGTGTGTCAGCATACCGATCCAGGGATGACACCTAAGCATAGAGACTTGATCCATTCGGGTCGGGTCGCTACAAGATGGTATCAGAGCACATGTTGACTGTAGGACGTGACCCTAGAAACCGGCAAGCCCATAGCAAAGATTTTTCTCTACAACTTTCCCTTTCAAAAAGACCTTTTATCTCTCTTCTCTTCTGAGCTTATTCAAAAATTCCCTTTTAGTGAGACCATACCCCTTTTCCCTTTTGACCACACGAAGGATTCCACTGATGAGACCACTCCAAGAAGTACAGGATATCAGACAAGTAAGACCATTCAGAATGAAGAGGATTTTACCATACATTATGATAATGGAAACTACAGCTGTTGAAGACTCTGAAGACTAGGAGAATTGGAGGCTCTGAAGAATCCCCAGATTTGTATGACCTAGGACTGCTACCCCTATGGAACTTGGCAGACTATGGAAGTTGTCAATACCCGAGATCAAGGTGTGTTGGAGAAAGACCGGAGCATGTAGAGTTGAGAACTCGAAGTTTTGTCAAAGAAACCCTAAGGCAGGAGATATCAACTGGCAAGATAGCTCATGGCAATGACAAGGGCAGAAACACGGTTATCCGTGATGTCATCACCATTGATACTGTGGTCACCGAGCTGAGCTAAGCATGCATTCCTTCAGAAGGATTGGATGGTAGAAGGCTGATGGAGCATCTATCAGCAAAGGATGCAGTTTTAAACTTAGCTGGTGTATCACCAAGATCTGGAGTAGTACATCAAGGAGATTAAAATGGAGCTCCAGGAAGTCGTATTAGACAAGGAAGCATTTCGTGAAGAACTTAAGATCAGAAGTTGAAAGCAGCCAAGCTAGAGAAGTAAAACCTTGAGATACAGGAGATTCGTCAGGAACTGAAGGACAGTAGGACCATGGTTCATGCCAAGGATGTTGAAACCTAGAAGTTTGAAATGCAACTCCAGAATATTACAGGATGTCACAAGAGATTTCACGTCAACAGAGATGATCTAGCAAAAGAACTTGAGAAGACAAGCATGATCGGAAGAAGCCATTGGAGGCATGAACAAGGCTTGAAGAGTTTGAAGACGTTGAAGATTTATTGACCTTAGAAGACCAAACCCCTGTTATACACCTACGTTAGATGCGACGATTGTGAGTTGTCATTTGTTTGTTGTTTTTCCGACAGCCACAATAAAATCTGTCTTTTCAAAACCATTGTTTGTATTGTGTGCATTCCTCTCTCTTGATCTCTCTTATCTCACCCCAAACCCATGGACCCAATAGATCATGAATGGAGAAGAGCTTGTATTTTCTGGACCGATGAGTCAATTGGAGACAGACCGATGGATTCAGAACATGGAGGATCATATGGAGAACAACCCTATAGTCGGAAGGGATATGGCCCAGCATGCTCTTCAATGCTTTGAAAGAGGTGCTGCTACTTGGTGGAGGATGTACCAAACCATCAATGGATGGCAAGGAGTAACCACTTGGAAAGAATTTAAGTTGACTTTGCTAAAGTCTCAGTTTGTGTCCCAGAAGTTGAAGCCTTATGGAAAGGACATGAAGAAACCTTGTGCATGCAAGATTTGTGGAGAAATCGGACACAACCATAAAGAACACAAGGATGAATGCCCTAATTGTGAAGGAAGTCACCCAGCTGAAGAATGCCCAACTAGGCAGATCACTTGTTTCTTGTGTGAAGGGACTACCCACTATCCTGCTCAGTGTCACATTTACCCCATGGTACAAAGAACCATCCTGCAGAAGGAAGAAGCAATGAAAGGAGCTCTTATGGAAAGTTTAGAAGAACCTGTGATGAAGAAAGAGGTGGAGGACACACCCAAAGAAGAACCAATTAAACCCTACACCAAGTCTTGCTATTCATGTGGAGAAGAAGGACACATCTCCCAGAATTGTATGAATGGGGATCTAGTAGAATTCCCGGCTGAGGAAGTAGAGTATGACCCACAGGAAATAGAAACCCTGATTGGAATGGAAAAATCCAGAAAGAGAAGTAGATTGGATTCCAGGAAGGATCTGAGTCATGTCACCTGTTATGGGTGCAAGGAGTCAGGGCACTACCTCAACAAATGCCCATAAAGGAAACCTCGATACTTGTCAGAAGTAATATGTTTTAGTTGTAATAAAGCAGGGCACTTTGCCAGAGATTGTCCGAAGGAGAAGGAGACTTGTGATAAGTAGTTGAGTTTGTACCAGAAGAAATATAGTCGTAGTAGTGAGGACATTTTCCTTTATATTGAGGTGTTGAGTTGAGGCATGTAATGGAGAAACATGAGATTGTAATAATTTGAGAATCAATAAAGTAGCATCGTTGGTACCGATATGGATTTTATGAGTTGTTACTCTATGAAGAAAGAATTTTGACCATTTTTGAGGATATGAGAAATATGGTCTATAAAATATTGGAGCATTTTAAGGGTGGTAGTACCCTGTAAGAACCGTTGACCCCTGGAAAAGATAAGCATACTCCACTGAGTGGATTTCGGACAAAATGAATACGAGTTTTGTCTCGATATGTGTGATGCCCCAAGAGTATGTGGGATGAAGTTGGAGGCCGTCAGTTGTTTGGACCAAATGTGATCAAGGAGTCAGAAAAGAATGTTAAGTTGATTCGAGATAAACTGAAGGTAGCTCAGTACAGGCAGGAGAGTTATGTAGACTCAAAAACTCAAGGAGGTAGTCTATGAAATTGGAGATAGAGCATGTCTTCATGTGTTCCCTTTGTTAGGAGTTAAACGAATTGGAGTTAAGGTAAAGTTAGCCCCGAGATTTGTAGGACCATACCGAGTTTTGGAGCATATGAGAGAAGTGGCCTACAAGTTGGAGTTACCCGAAGGACTGTCAGGAGTTCAAGATGTGTTTCACGTTTCCCAGTTGAAGAAGTGCCATGCATAGATGGCCAATATTCCCCTGTAAGGACGCTTGACCGCGGAAAGGATAATGATGTTCCACAAAGTGGAATATGGACTTCATAAGTATAGGTTTTATCTCGGTATGAGGGATATCCCACGAGGATGAAGAGATAAATTACTATTGGATATAAAGGAGGTATGATGTTGGAAATATGGATCAATGGAAACTCCATGATGTGTCTGAGTAATCATGTCCTAGTTTGGTACCGATAGAAGGAAGGAAGACAATACAATTGGATGGATTTAAGAATACTAGGAAGTTGGAAGTTGGACTAATGATCAGTTGCCCGAAGATGAGTTCAAGGATTACAAGTGAGGAGATGGGATATAACCCACAGGCTCCAGAACCTGCCAAGAAGCAAGCACATTCTTGCTGAAGGAAAAACCCTGGAAGTGGATATACCTTTGTCGACAGACGATTTTATAGGAGTTTACGCAAAAACCTGAGAGTTGTGAAGGAACGATAGATGTTTGTCTGGCTTGCAGAATCAATGGATTATTCCGAACTTGGTTCATCGACAAGAGAAATTCTGCAATGCTTGTGAGGATGACCGAGTGTTAGAATGCGAGATTCACTAAAGCATATACAGGGTAATGATTTGGGTGCGGGATGGATTGATCACCATACCGACTTACTCTTATTATTCGCCGTGATATATGGGATGGTAAATCTGAGTGACTTACCTATAGTGGAGAGACGACGATCAAAACCTTGTTTAAGCCTTAGAATGGTATAGGTATTTTTCCCTTGTACAAGGCAGCTTTGCCAACCGTAGGTTATACGGTGAGGATCAACCCAGACCCATTTCCTGCAGGAGAAACCATAAATTGTTGACCACCATGAGATATCGATAGTTGTTTAGTTTTGGCACTAGACCCGTCAGCTAAGAAGACCCAATCTCGGAATAACCTTACTAAGAGGAAACGACAGAAGAATTGAGAGCCTAGAGAAGGAATTATCCTTACGATCTGAGAAGACGGCACTGTCAAGAATAAGGATGGAGTATATAAGTTTTGATGGAACCGTAACAATGATTCTAAGGGTGGTAGCACCCCAGACACCGTGCGATGATCGATGGATTTTGAGAAGACCCCCAAACCCTAACCTTTTCTTGCTAGCCTCTCCGAATCTCGAGGACGAGATTCCTTTTAAGGGTGGTAGGTTTGTAACATCCCAAATTTTCAATTTGGAATGTTATACATTAGATCATCATGCATATCTTATTTTCTTGCATTTTGGTCGATCCTAGAAATTTCACGCAACTCAAGGACCTTCGGAGAGAGTTGGAGATTTCGTTATTTTCATATTTGAGAGTTTTCTCGAATTTGAAAAGAGGATCATTTGATTTATTTATTTCATCTTCAATTATTTTTCCGATATCAAAAATATAAGAGAGGGAATAATATGACTTTCCCAAAATTGAGGAAAAATGAAGATTTAATAAATAGATCAATTTTGGTTTTGCCGGAGTTTTTGTTTGCGTTTTATTTGGATAGGGAAAAAATGCGCGTTTTCAAAAATTGCATTTTAGGTCCGGAGTAAAGTTCATTTTATTCGACTCATTTTTAGGAGTCGGGGAAAATTTACTTTAGAATTTTTGGAGCCCGTTTAGATTTTCTTTTCTGTGTTTTTCTGCGCGCGTAACCGTTTAAAAAAAAAGGAGCTCCCGCAGGCCAGCCGGGCCAAAGGCCCAGCCAGCCACTGCCCTAGCCTCCCGTGCGCCAGGCGCCAGGCGCAGGAGTGCAGGCCGCCGCCTCCCCACGCTCAGGCCGAGTCCTAGAAGGACTTA
>NC_041388.1:364843415-364860680 GCF_002162155.2 Triticum dicoccoides
CCATCAAATCAAGCCCCAAGCCCTCCACCGCACCCCACACCCGCCGCCGCCGCCCTTGTGCCCTAGCGCCGCCGCCGCACCTTGCCCACGTCGCCGCCGCCTCCCAACGCCGCCGCCGGAGCCCTCGTCGGAGACCTCACCGGAGGTTGCCCCGTGTCTCTTTTCCTCGGATCGTTTTCTTCTAATCGTTCCGATTCTTTTCTTCTCTTCCGATTCATTTTCTTTCCGGTTCTTCTCTAAACCGTTTCGGTTTTCTAGATCAGTTTTCGTTCTTCTTTCGGACCGTTCGTCCCAACGAACATGATCACCGGTTTTCCCCGGTTAACGACGCCCGTTCGTATAATCGTTCTTCTTTTCATCGGATTTATTTCGCGTTCTTTCCGATCGCGATCTCAGATCCGATCTTCGTTCTAGTTTATCTTCTCGCTCGTTTATCGGAATCAGGTGATTCAAGCGCCTGGAGTTTCGTTTCGAAACCGCCGTTCCGTCTAATCAACTTAAACAAGTTTTTGCTATGGTAAAATTTGACTTAGTTTCAACTTGCTAGAACCGAGTTGTTTTCTTCCGCCATTTGTTTTCCGGATCTTTGTTCGGTTCGTTCTTTCTTTGCAACCGGAGTTCTTAAGTTGAACCTTCTGGTTCGTTCTCTTGTTCGAGTTTTACCTGTGCATTAGATGAGTACTTATTGTGTGGTTACTATTGCTTGCTTACGATAGATTGACCGGAGTGTGACGAGTAGTATCAAGAGTTTTGAGTGCGAATCATCTTCATCAACGTTGCAGGCAAGTTCACACTTTGATCATACCTTTTCTACAACCCATGTTTTATTGCATTAGATCAATCCTCTCACATTGCATGATTAGGATCTAATTAAATTGTGGGATGGGAAGTAGATAAGGTAGTACCCATTACCTGTATTATTATGAAACCTTTGGGAAGTTACTTCTAGGTTTGCTTATTACGCCATGCTATGCTAGTAGACGTGGATTGGGTGAGTGATATCCATGACAGATGTGAGTTGATAATTTTAATGGTTTATCTAAGGTGGCAACTTAAACACACATCTGGGTGGATTGAGGCACCTGATGTCTATCAGGACTTGCCTATTTTATTTTGGACCGCCACCCAGGCTCAAAGGGATCATGAGATTATTCATACTAGAAACTTCCGTGTGCAGCCACATGCTACTATGGGCTCTGGCATAGTTGACTAAGTTGTGCGAACTCTTACGGGGTGGACTAGCAGATGTAGGGGTTGTAGGTGGTACGGTCTACCCCACATGTAAGGTGCTAGCGCTTCTGAAAGACTATGTCTCGGTCATCCGTTTCTCAAACACCGTGTAGTGCGAGAAAACAAATGGAGGCGATCGAGTCATGTGGGGAAAAGTGCGCAAACCTCTGCAGAGTGTATAAACTAATCATGATTAGCCGTGTCCCCGGTTATGGACAACTTGAGTATCTAGTACTTGAATATCATGTGAATCTCATCATGTTACTTCTAATTAATATTGTTGGGTTTTAATTGTTCACTTAATTGGGATTGAGAATGCTGTCAACCATTCTCAATGTTTCACAACCACCATGATAGTTAAATAAATTTATTCCTTTGCAATAGGGAAAAAATTGGCTTTACGCAAAAACCTTATAACCATAGAGCTTTTCCACCAGCCAAATATGCATCTAGTGATAGTCTTTATTCATCATTCTCTATGGTGTGAATTTGCTAGTACATTCAATGTACTGACCCGTTTCAGGCTGCAACGTCTTATGTTGCAGGTTTCTTATGACGAGTAAGTGATACGTTAGGGTTACGATTTCTACACTCAACTTTGCCGTTGGTGTTGATGGGAATCCACAACCTTGTTGCTTCCGCTTTTTGGATTGAGGTAATAGTATTTACGTTACTTTATACATGTGATTTACCTCTGTTATAAATCCTTCGAGTATTGTGTGTGTCAGCATACCGATCCAGGGATGACACCTAAGCACAGAGACTTGATCCATTCGGGTCGGGTCGCTACATTGAGCCTCGCGCTGTAATAAATTCCTAGACAGCTTGCATGGAAACTTGCACAACTTTTGACTCAAGACCTCAAATGATGCACCGTTTTTTTTTGAATGAAATCTCACTTCAAAGAGCATATTTTCCAGCCCCTATAAAGTGCTAGAGACTTCTAGAATTAATTAGGTTTAGGTGGGAAGTTGCAGCTGGAAATCTGATGTGTCATTTCTCCCAAAATAGGCACCGGAAGCTTCCCAACTAAGATAATGGTTTTGCCCTTGTCTTCCTTTGGATGCTCTAATGGTTCAGCATTTGTGCTAGAATTAACCTCACTCTTGGATGCCTTGGTCATGATCTGGTTCACATCAATAATCCTTAATAAGTGCAAACTTCTCCGATATAGTGTAGTCGGGAGAATTCAAAAAGATAATAGGACTATCATGCGTGGGTGCAATAGCAACAATTTCATGTTTAACATAAGGAACTATAGCAAGTTCATCTCCATAAGCATAATTCATATTGGCATCTTGGCCACAAGCATAGCAAGCATTATCAAAAAGGGATATTTCAAAAGAATCAACGGGATCATAACAATCATCATAGCAATCATCCTCCGGTAAGCACGAAGGGAAATTAAACAATGTATGAGTTGAAGAGTTACTCTCATTACAAGGTGGGCACGGGTAGCTAATCCACTCTTCCTCCTTTTGTTCTTCGCTCTCCTCCTCATCTTTTTCATCCAATGAGCTCACAGTTTCATCAATTTCTTCCTCCATAGACTCCTGCAAAATATTATTCTCTTCTTGGACAGCGGAGACTTTCTCAATAAGAGCATTAATATAGGAATTATATTCATAATTATCATAGCAATATTTTAAGATAGCTAAATTTTCAGGCCTATAAACATCATCATCATAAGCTTCATGCTTTTCAAACAAAGATTCAATTTCATAAGCACCCTTAAAAGCAACAAATTCTTCTATTTGTTCCACATCATAGTAATCATATATACCATTAGCATAAGAAGCTAAGGTTTCATTATCATTAAATTCACATGAAAAGGGAAGGTGTGGAGCCTTCACCTAAGAGCAACAAGTATAATCATATCTCAAGCATAGTTTCCTAGCATACCAATTCAATATATGAATTTGATCCCATAATAGTTTCCCTTTTTTGTCAAGCGGTAATCCCTAAAGTATTCATGTTGATCCAACATTACTCCCATTACATAATTGAATGGGGTTTTCTCAGGATTATTAAAGTAGTACACAATATTTTTCACATAACCAGCATCGAGGGTTTTAGGAGGTTCCCCATCTCCATGAGTAGCAAGTACACCTAATTTTTTTGGTATTTCGTGTTTCATATCCATAACTAAAGATAGAGAACAACTAAGAACAAAAAATAAAAATTACTTAGTGATAAAGCAAACAAGCACACACGAGAATATTCACCCCACGCTATTGCTCCCCGGCAACGGCGCCAGAAAAAGGTCTTGATAACCCACAAGTATAGGGGATCGCAACAGTTTTCGATAAGTAAGAGTGTCAAACCCAACGAGGAGCTAAAGGTAGAACAAATATTCCCTCAAGTTCTATCGACCACCGATACAACTCTACGCACGCTTGACGTTCGCTTTACCTAGAACGAGTATGAAACTAGAAGTACTTTGTAGGTGTTTTTGGATAGGTTTGTAAGATAATGAAGATTACGTAAATATAATGTAGGGGCTGTTGTAAGTAAAGAAACAATAAAGTAAATATAGCGAGTGTGGAAAAGTGGTGTTAGGAGTTGCGAAATTGCCCCTAAGCAATTGACTACTTTACTAGACCGATAGCAAGTATTATGTGGGAGAGGCCACTGCTAGCATGTCATCCCTGACTTGGAATTCTATGCACTTATGATTGGAACTATTAGCAAGCATCCGCGACTACTAATGTTCATTAAGGTAAAACCCAACTGTAGCATTAAGATAAATTGGTCCCCCTTCAATCCCGTATGCATCAATTTCTATGCTAGGTTGAAGCTTCTGTCACTCTTGCCCTCCAATACATAGTCCTATCAACATACAATTAACCCTAGGGTGTATTCCACACGCGCAATCATATGATGGGCACCAAAGGACAGCAACATAACCACAAGCAAATTAAATCAATCATAGCAATTCATCAACCACCGATAGGACAACGAAAATCTACTCAGACATCGTAGGAAGCATAAAGCACCATGTTCAAGTAGAGGGTACATCGGGTTGCAGGAGAGTGGACCGCTGTAGATAGAGGGGGGAAGGTGATGGAGATGTTGGTGAAGATGGCGGAGGTGTTGGTGTAGATCGCGGTGATGATGATGGCCCCCGGCGGCGTTCCGGCGCCACCGGAAGCGAGGGGGAGAGAGCCCCCCGCCTTCTTCTTCTTCCTTGACCTTCTCCCTAGATTGGAGAAGGGTTTCCCCTCTGGTCCATCGTCTCCATGGCGTGGGAGGAGCGAGAGCCCCTCCGAGATTGGATCTGTCTCTCTCTGTTTCTGTGTTATCAGATTCTTCCCTTTCACCGTTTCTTATATTCCCGGAGATCCGTAACTCCGATTGGGCTGAAATTTTAACACGGTCTCTATCCGGATATTAACTTTCTTGCGGAGAAAGAAGGGCATCAACCGCCTTACGGGTGGCCCACGAGGGTCAGGGGCGCGCCCCCTGCCTCGTGGCCACCTCGGGCACCGTCTCGCATGGATTTTTCTTCCCAAAAATCATATATATTCCAAAAAAATCTTCGTCAGTTTTTATCCCATTTGGACTCTGTTTGATATGGATATTATGTGAAACAAAAAACATGCAACAAACAGGAACTGGCACTGGGCACTGGATCAATATGTTAGTCCCAAAAATAGTATAAAAAGTTGCAAAAAGTATATGAAAGTTGAATAATATTGGCATGGAACAATCAAAAATTATAACACAACCTTCCTAGGAATTATTCCCAGTCGGGAGGCGCGGTGCATGGGCAAAATCACACTTGACGTAGTATTCGGCACGCCGGAAAACTATCGGTCCGAAGAAATAACTTTCCAAGTGGCCCCTTTCAGGAGCGGATATCACGCCATGTTGGGGCGGGATGCTTTTACACGCTTTCAGGCCATACCCCATTAACGGGTATATGAAGCTCAAAATGCCTGGACCAAATGGTATAATCACTCTCGTCAGTGATCCGGACATAGCACTCCGCGCTGAAAACAAAACCGCATCCCTGGCCCTGGAGGAGCTATCCGAAGCCCTCGCGGCAGATGAATTAACTGTACTACGCTCCACAATGGACACGGACGACGTGATCCTCGACAAACGCCCTAAATCCGCATCCTTCAAACCAGCAGAAGAAATACTCAAATTCCAGGTCCACCCAACGGACCCAAGAAGACAGCATCTATCGGAGCTCAACTGAACCCAACAGTTGACACCGCACTATGAGAATTCCTGCGTGAAAACTAGGACATATTCGCCTGGCACCCTTCAGATATGCCAGGGATCCCACGCGAGCTGGCCGAACATAGCCTCAATATATTAAAGGGGTTTAAACTAGTCAAGCAATCACTGCGGTGCTTTTTCGAACCGAAGCGACAAGCCATGGGGGAGGAGCTGGCCAAACTCATCGAGGCCGGATTCATTAGAGAAATCAAACACCCGGACTGGCTGGCAAACCTGGTGATGGTACCAAAGAAGGACAAATCCTAGCGCCTGTGTGTTCGATTTCAAAGACCTCAAAAAGGCTTGCCCTAAGGATCCCTTCCCCTCCCCCGCATTGATCAAATCATCGACGCCACCGCAGGACACAACTCGCTGTGTTTCCTCGATGCATATTCCGGATACCATCAAATCAAAATGAAGGAGTCCGATCAAGCCGCAACAACATTTATCACCCCATACGGGCCATTTTGCTTCAACACCATGCCCTTTGGGCTCAAGAACGCCGGTGCCACATACCAACGCATGATTCAAACATGCCTGGAGAAACATATCGGCAAAACAATAGAAGCTTACGTTGACAACGTCGTCATCAAAACCAGGCATGTTGAAACACTAATAGACGACTTACGTCTTACATTCGATAACCTCCGGGCTTACGACATTAAGCTCAACCCAGAAAAGTGTGTCTTTGGCGTCCCTGCTGGAAAACTGCTGGGCTTCATCGTTTCCAATAGAGGAATCAAAGCAAACCCAGCCAAAATCCAAGCTTTGTCACAATTGGCTAAGCCAATCGACCTTAAACAAGTTCAAAAGCTTGCGGGTTGCGTAGCAGCTCTAAGTTGCTTTATCTCCATATTGGGAGGAAAGGCACTGCCACTCTATCGCCTTCTACGGCAAACCGACCACTTTGAGTGGATGGACGCGGCAATAGCCGGACTGGAGGAAATAAAAACCCTTCTTGCGAGCAATCCAATCCTGGCCACACCAAACGCTGGCGAACTGATGTTATTATACATATCGGCAACACACCAGGTGGTGAGTGTCGTACTTGTCGTTGAACAAGAACAGGATGGACATAAATTCCCACTGCAGAAGCCAGTATACTACATATCTACTGTCCTTACACCACGGTACCCTCATTATCAAAAAATAGCATATGCGGTCTTCATGGCATCCCGAAAGCTCCGTCACTACTTCCAGGAGTGTTCGATCACGGTGGCCTCCGAAGTACCACTCAATGACATCATAAACAACCGCGATGCTACGGGCCAAATTGCCAAATGGGCCATTGAACTTCTCCCATTTGACATTACATATAAACCACGTCGAGCTATCAAATCCCAAGTACTGGCCGACTTCGTTGCCGAATGGACAGAGGCCGAACTCCCTAAAGAGTACGGCACATACTCCAATTGGGTCATGTACTTCGACGGCTCCAAAATGCTGGCAGGGTTAGGAGCAGGCGTCGTTTTAACGCCCCCTACTGGAGACATCGTCCAATACGTTCTCCAAATACTATATACAGAATCCAATAACGCAGCCGAATACGAGGCCTTATTACATGGTCTCCGGATGGCCGTCTCCATGGGCATACAACGCCTAGAAGTACGTGGGGACTCCACCTTGCAATATCTCAAATAAACGGAGATTTTGATGCTAAAGATCCGAAGATGGCAGCGTATCGTAACACAGTCATAAAAATGTCGGCCCGGTTTGAGGGACTCGAGTTCCATCATGTGGCTCGAGAAACTAATCAAGCGGCGGATATTCTTGCTTGTATCGGCGCTAAGCACGACCCTGTCCCGCCTAATATTTTCCTGGAAAGGCTCTTTAAGCCATCTGTGAGGTGGCAGGGGGAAAACGGCAATACTAGTCCGGAACCAAACATAATCCAAGATCCCGGAAACACCGATGTCGTCGGGGGCTCCGCCATCGAAACAACATCGTCGGCGCATCTCATCATGGCAGTCATTGCCCCATGACCAAACCCTTCCTGGCCTACCTCAACAGGAAAGAGCTTCCCGAGGACCAGAATAAGGCCCGCTGCATTATCCGGCGTTCAAAGGCCTACAAGGTTCATGATGGAGAACTCTACAAAAAATGCGCCACCGGAGTCCTTCAACGATGTATATCCGAGGAAGAGGGGCGGCAGCTCTTGGCTGAAATTCATGCCGGACTCGGCGGTCACCACGTCGTAGCTCGGGCCCTTGGTAGCAAGGCCTTCCGTACATGGTTTTATTGGCCGACAGCCCGAGAAGATGCACAGGACCTTGTCCAGCATTGCGTCGGATGCCAACTCTTCGCCAATCAAAGCCATATGCCTCCCATCGCCTTACAAACAATCCCCATCACTTGGCCTTTTGCAGTCTGGGGACTCGATATGGTTGGACCCCTTAAGGCCTCCTTTGATTTACAGGGTTTGCATAGGAATTTTACAGGATTGACACCCTCTGGAATTTTCCCTTTACATGTTGTTTGATTCTTAGGATTGCATTCCTCAGGAACCAATCCTATAGGAACTTCTTAGTTCATTTTTACAGGAAAACAAGCATGAGGTTGGACTTCTTGGAAAAAATCCTCTGTTTTGCTACCCAACGTAGGATTTCAGTGGACGTTACATCCCATTCCTGTATGTTTCCTATTCCTGCGCTTCCTAAACCCTGTGAATCAAAGGAGCCCTAAAGGGGGAAGCCATAAGAAAAAATATCTGCTGGTTATGGTGGAAAAATTCACTAAGTGGATAGAGGCTAAACCGGTCAAAATAGCTGAGTCCGGCCCGGTGATAGACTTCATATCCGGTGTTGTGCACCGTTATGGTGCCCCACACTGCATCATCACTGACAACAGCTCCAATTTCATAGCCGACGAGGTAAAAACCTGGTGTACTAATCTGGGTATTAAACTCGATTATGCCTCCGTCTACCACCCACAAACCAAATGTCAAGTCAAACGAGCCAACGGCCTTATTATGAGCGGCATCAAGCCCAAACTAGTGCGGTCTTTGAAAGAATCAGACAAGCACTGGGTTGAGGAGCTCGACTCCGTACTCTGGGGGCTGTGGACCACGCCCAACCGCACTACCGGATACACACCTTTCTTCATGGTGTATGGCGCAGAGGCCGTATTGCCCTGCAATATTATTCACGCTCACCTCGAGTGTGTATGTACAAAGAGAGAGAAGCCGAGCTTGATAGGTAGGATGGCCTAGATGCCATGGAGGAGGAACGCGATGTCGCAAAAGCCCGTTCAGCATTTTACCAACAGCAGGCTCGAAGATATCAAAGCAGAGAAGTACGGGCCAAGACTTACAACGTTGGCGAACTCGTTCTATGCCTGCCGGAGAAAAAAAGGACAAACTCAAGCCCAAATGGGAGGGTCCCTTCATAATTGACGAAGTTCTCACCGGAGGAGCGTACCGTCTTCGCGATGCATCAGACAATCGCCTCAAGCCAAACCCCTGGAACACGGCCAGACTCCAAAGATTCTATGCCTAGCACCAAACCCCTTGTTCGTCTCCTCCTCCCCTGTAGTTTCCATTACTTTTTCTCTCTTTTCTGATTATTTTCTTCTTTCTTGCTTTAATGCTTTGGTACGGCTAGACCGCACACCATGGACACATACATCTCTAAATATGTATGTCACTCGTACCTGGGGGCTTCTCGGACAGAAGTTCTTATCATTCCTTGAGCATTAAGCTCCTCACATATGAGTTTTCCATATGTATCTTTTCGTTGCCACTATATGCATCGATATGACTTAAGTTTTGGCCAATCTGGGTTGCCTGGCTCCTGTGCTTATACCCTACGTTCCCGTTAGTTCAGCTAGGGCATAAAGGGAGCACCTCTGCGATTGTTACTGCCGTGTCATCCGGATGTGTACCTCAGACTGGGTGAAGCCGAAAGCTAGCATTCTTAAAGGAATATTCGGTCGGTGAATTAAAGATGTTTTCTAAACTCGCTCCATTGTGCACCCTCAGAAGTTATACAAACTATGGTGCTCGCATCACAATTCGAACATGTACATTAAATGCATACACACCCAGGGAAAGGAACCCTTAACGGAACTATTCTCCCTGGAAGATGTTTCTTATGGTATCAATTTAATATAGCATAGCTAGTCGGATACAACTTGTCTGTTCAAGCAACTATGACCCCTACACCTTGTTTTCCAGGCATACCCCGGCCTATTCGGCCGCGACGGTATTCGGAAACACTCCGCACCTTCGGGTCCGGAGGTTGAAGCGAAAATGTCTGCCATGACAAATGATATACAATTCAGCTAGATGAGGAAAGTACACAGTCACTTGGGCTCGAACACCTCTTCCTCTACACCTTCCAACAGGTAGTCTAACTTAAAATCATGTTGGGAATATTTGGCGGCCACCTCTACTTGGTCATATACTATACTAACGGGAATTTCTTCCCCATTCGGCCCTACCGGTCCGACACGAGCCATGTGATTGGGATCCAGCTTGGTATATGATATAGACTGAACCTCGAGGTGAGGTCCGATCCGTTATTGCGGCCCGATCTTTCACGGTAATCCACCTTCAGTAACAGTAACCTCTCGCCCGCGCACGCGATGTACACGAAGTAGAGGGTTTTAACCTTGCGGCTCAGCACGAGAGAAACAATCTGGACGACGACACCTCACGCGCAAAACAATTTCCTCACTGAAATCGCAACAAAGAGGTTTTCTAAAGCTACCTCAAAAACTTGATACGGGTGCCTACCCCTGAAAACACATCTGTCTATTTCATATCAAAATATAACCTGTCCTTTTACATGGCCGTTCAAGGACTAAATATACTAGTATAGCTAACTTGCATAAGAAGTTGACCATGCAAACTCTTCTAATTGTCGACCTAACCACTAAGGAAGGAAATCTGATCACATGCTTAATTTTAGCAGGTAACCAGTACAGATTAAATATGAAAATAGCTAAACACAATTCATTTGGTGACCCCCATCCGATATCTCTCAGGCAAAGTAATTCCCACCATTGAAACCTGTTGATGTACGCATCTTGCTTCGGCAGTCTTGATCGTGAGAAATAGTAGCTAATTAGGATTCTTTGATTAATCTCATGAAAAAATATCTCTTGTATATGCATAGCCGGGTCAAGTTCTGGACGTGGCAACCAAAAGAAACAGCCAAATTCCTATTCACCTTGATCAAACGTACATGCCTGGGACTTCTTCTCTTCCTTTGCTAATACTGTAGCATCTACTAGTATTTCATATTTTGGCAGAACACCAACTATTGACTCTGCTTTAATCTTCTCTTAATCAGGATGCCACGTATTTTGTAAAGCATCATCTTGCATACAAATACTGACCAAAGCTTTGTCTGCCTCATTATCTTCACTACATTGAAAATAATCAGGAGCGTAAATATTTCGCCTTATTGATTTCTCGACCTCACTAGCATCACCCGTGTCCGTATCATCCTCTCCTCCTTGAAACAAAACCGTCCTTGATTTCAAGTCAATCTCTTCACCAATAGAAGATGGAGTGATGACCAGAAAATTTTCAGGAGCTTCAACCTTCTTCTTCTTTGCTTTGATGCAGCTTGAGCAATATCCCGCGTCTTCCGATCAGCCATATACTTCTCCGTTGTGTACGAATCAAGTGATATGTATTTTTTCCCCACGTACAAAAAAAATTCTCCAACCGAATGATATGTCAATTGTCTTTTATCCGTCCATGGTTTTCCTAGCATTACCGAACATGTATGCATGTGCATAGGAAGCACATCACACAAAACTAGATCACCATATCTGCATAAATTGAACCGTACCTCGACGCGATGCATAATCTTGACAAACTGATTCTTCCACCAAAGCTCGTATGGTTTTGGATGTTCGGTCAAAGGCGGGTTCAAAGCATTAACCATAGTCTGACTCACCAAATTTAGCAATTTATCAACGTTGCACAACTCGCCGGCCCGACGAGCACACGCGTGAAGCATTGGTACCAAGGCAAGGCATGCAATGGATCCTTCTCCATCGACATCATCATTTGCGAGCTACAATCTTTCATCATGATAAAAAATCAATTGTAACTCGAAGAAAAAATTGTACCGTGAACAAACTTTGCTCTGATACCAACTGATATAGACCGAACCTCGAGGTGAGGTCCGATCCGTTATTGCGGCCTGATCTTTCACGGTACTCCACCTTCAGTAACCGTAACCTCTCATCCGTGCACGTGATGTACACGAAGTAGAGGGTTTGAACCTTGCGGCTCAGCACGAGAGAAACAATCTGGATGACAGCACCTCACGCGCAAAACAATTTCCTCACAGAAATCGCAACAAAGAGGTTTTCTAAAGCTACCTCAAAAACTTGATACGGGTGTCTACCCCTGAAAACACATCTGTCTATTTCATATCAAAATATAACCTGTCCTTTTACATGGCCGTTCAAGGACTAAATATACTAGTATAGCTAACTTGCATAAGAAGTTGACCGTGCAAAATCTTCTAACTGTCGACCTAACCACTAAGGAAGGAAATCTAACCACGTGCTTAATTTTAGCAGGTAACCAGTACAGATTAAATACGGAAATAACTAAACACAATTCATTTGGTGGCCCCCATCCGATATCTCTCAGGCAAAGTAATTCCCACCATTGAAACCTGTTGACGTACGCATCTTGCTCCGACGGTCTTGATAGTGAGAAATAGTGGCTAATTAGGATTCTTTGATTAATCTCATTAAAAAATATCTCTTGTACATGCATAGCCGGGTCAAGTTCTGGACGTGACAACCAAAAGAAACAGCCAAATTCCTGTTCACCTTGATCAAACGTACATGCCTGTGACTTTTTCTCTTCCTTTGCTAATATTGTAGCATCTACTAGTATTTCATATTTTGGCAGAACACCAACTATTGACTCTGCTTTAATCTTCTCTTGATCAGGATGCCACGTATTTTGTAAAGCACCATCTTGCATACAAATACTGACCAAAGCTTTGTCTGCCTCATTATCTTCACTGAACTGAAAATAATCAGGAGCGTAAATATTTTGCCTTATTGATTTCTCGACATCACTAGCATCACCCATGTCCGTATCATCCTCTCCTCCTTGAAACGAAATCGTCCTCGATTTCAAGTCAATCTCTTCACCAATAGAAGATGGAGTGATGACAAGAAAATTTTCAGGAGCTTCAACCTTCTTCTTCTTTACTTTTGATGCAGCTTGAGCAATATCCCGCGTCTTCTTATCAGCCATATGCTTCTCCGTTGTGTATTAATCAAGTGATATGTATTTTTCCCCACGTACAAAAGAAAATTCTCCAACCGAATGATATGTCAATTGTCTTTTATCCGTCCATGGTTTTCCTAGCATTACCGAACATGTATGCATGTGCATAGGAAGCACATCACACAAAACTAGATCACCATATCCACATAAATTGAACCGTACCTCGACGCGATGCATAATCTTGACAAAATGATTCTTCCACCAAAGCTCGTATGGTTTTGGATGTTCCGTCAAAGGCAGGTTCAAAGCATCAACCATAGTCTGACTCACCAAATTCATACTGGAATAGCAATTTATCAACGTTGCACAACTAACCGGCCCGACGAGCACACGCATGAAGCATTGGTACCAAGGCAAGGCACGCAATGGATCCTTCTCCATCGACATCATCATTTGTGAGCTACAATCTTTCATCATGATAAAAAAATCAATTGTAACTCGAAGAAAAAATTGTATCGTGAACAACCTTTGCTCTGATACCAACTGATATAGACCGAACCTCGAGGTGAGGTCTGATCCGTTATTGCGGCCCGATCTTTCACGGTACTCCACCTTCAGTAACAGTAACCTCTCGCCCGTGCACGTGATGTACACAAAGTAGAGGGTTTGAACCTTGCGGCTCAGCACGAGAGAAACAATCTGGACAACAGCACCTCACGCGCAAAACAATTTCCTCACAGAAATCGCAACAAAAAGGTTTTCTAAAGCTACCTCAAAAACATGATACGGGTGTCTACCCCTGAAAACACATATGTCTATTTCATATCAAAATATAACTTGTCCTTTTACATGGCCGTTCAAGGACTAAATATACTAGTATAGCTAACTTGCATAAGAAGTTGACCATGCAAAATCTTCTAACTGTCGACCTAACCACTAAGGTAGGAAATCTGATCACGTGCTTAATTTTAGCAGGTAACCAGTACAAATTAAATATGAAAATAACTAAACACAATTCATTTGGTGGCCCCCATCCGATATCTCTCAGGCAAAGTAATTCCCACCATTGAAACATGTTGACATATGCATCTTGCTCCGGTGGTCTTAATTGTGAGAAATAGTAGCAAATTAGGATTCTTTGATTAATCTCATTAAAAAATGTCTCTTGTACATGCATAGCCGGGTCAAGTTCTGGACGTGACAACCAAAAGAAACAGCCAAATTCCTGTTCACCTTGATCAAACGTACATGCTTGGGACTTCTTCTCTTCCTTTGCTAATACTGTAGCATCTACTAGTATTTCATATTTTGGCAGAACACCAACTATTGACTCTGCTTTAATCTTCTCTTGATCAGGATGCCACGTATTTTGTAAAGCATCATCTTGCGTACAAATACTGACCAAAGCTTTGTCTGCCTCATTATCTTCACTCAACTGAAAATAATCAGGAGCGTAAATATTTCACCTTATTGACTTCTCGACATCACTAGCATCACCCATGTCCGTATCAGTATATCGCGTCTTCACCATGGCCCAGGCCTCGCGCGCACCCTCTCGGCAGGCAGATATCTTCCATAGCCGGATACGCCGCCGCGCTCCTTTGAACAGCTCTACTAGCTTCTCCATGCTTCCTGGAGGGGAGTCGGATGGCCATAAAGCCTTGGCCACACTCCGCATAGCCTGCCGAGCTTGCTCATGCAACTGCGATAGCCCTTGCAGAAGATCATTCGATGATCCGGACACTTCCTCTTCGGGGCGGTTCATCAATACACCTGCAATTACAGGTATATCAGCTACCGTTACCTCCAAACTACTATAAGATAAAAGCGGCCACATACTGAATATGCCGCCACGAAGCTTCTTGTTCTCCTTCAGAGTCGGCTAGCTACGCTCGCACATCTTTCAGTTCTTCGCCCAGTTTGGTGTTTGAATCCTGGAGTTTCTTTTTCTCTTCAACGACCTTTGTCAATACACGCTCGCCTGCTGCTAGAAGCTTTTTGGCTCCGTGTTCTTCGCTTCGAGCGGCGTCCAGCTGCTCTCATACTTGGTCTAATGACCCAACACAAATATTAGAACCCAGATTCACACTATCAGTGTATCATTATGAGTTTTCGATAGAGGAAAATATTACCGGGAGATGCCTTGTATTTCTCCAATTCGGCATTGGCAGCAAGCAGTTAGCGCTGACACTTTTCTAGTTCCTGAGCTAGTTGGGTATTCCTCTCCGTAAGCACCTAGTCGTACATTGATCCTTAAATTAGTTGCTTCAACTCCTTTAAGTCTCGGGGCCTACTAGCATATGGTTATCATAGTCAGACAAAGCAAATTTACCTACACATCTTTCAAATGTTGCTTTGTGGCCCTGTTAATCCCATCTCGAGCAGCCCGGATGTATGCATCGGCTGAGTTGAAGGCGTTAAACGACTCTTCTGAAAAGCCAGGGTCTTGTAAAAGGGCCCGGTGGCGCCGATGATTCATGGCACTCTCCACTTCTGAGTTGGTGACGGATACATCATCCGAGTCCTCGGCTGGAGGACAGTCCGGCGTCGCCCCTGCATTAGCCCCTGTCTACACGGCAGGATTTGAATCCTGGCTGCGGGAAGTACGGCCGCTCGAACCTCCGGATATAGTCCGGCGCACCGTCCTCCTGACACATGGAAAACGGGAAGGTCATGGTTGGACGTGACTGCTTGGGTGCGGGTTGGCGAATTCATACCTCTTCGACGAAGGCACGGTCGTGTCTTCGTTTGCTTTCCTCTTGGAAGGCTGGCCCGGCATGGGAGCCGATCTCTTCGAAATCGCCGAGTGTCTCCCCTGTGAAGCACAATACAGTGCGGTGGGTGAGGCAGAATAAGTGCACTCTTTTAGAGAAGGTGTTTCTTAATTATTTACATGTGAAGTAGGAAGAAGGCCAGGATAGTCGGCGGTGATGGCCTCTTCTGTGCCATCATAGCTTGTATGGTAAAACACTCCCCCTGCAAGCACCACGAATATATCTGGATCCTCTTCAAACCCAGGATCTAGCTCCCGGTTGTGGATCTCCAGCTGTGGGGCAGGACTATGAAGTCCTTCAGTGACCTTCCGCCGGTGCTATCATAAACAGACTTGAAATTTATTAAAAATAATCCGGAAGGGGAATGAGTGGAATAGAGGGGTCGAAACTTACCCAACTGGGAAGATCATACATAGAATATCCATCTCTGCGCTTAATGCGAAGGAACTCCTCTTCCTCCCCTTTAAACAGCCAGCCAATATTTTGGCCAGAGCGGCGGGCGTATCCGGACCCTTTCGGCCGTAGCAGGAGGCGTCATCCTCTCCATTATAGTGCCACATGGGAAGCCCTCTGTATTGTAGCGGCTAAACCCCACGCACTATGGAGATCGCCATTACCTCGATTATTGTGAGTCCGAACTGAGAGGGCGTCTTTATCTTGCTCATAAGCTGGCAAACTTCTGCGTTGTCATCCTCTTCAAGACTCCGGGGACGCCAACTATGGTGTTTCTTCAGCGGAACGCTCGCAAATTTAGGAAGACCCTTTCGAACTGGGTCAAGAAGCGCGACGTCCTCAATATAGAACCATTCGGAAGGCCATTCTTCGGATGCTTTCCTTGGTGTGCCGGACAGATATCCGGTATTAGCGATACGCAATACTTCGGCTCCGCCCACTTCAAATATTGACCCCTCGTGATTACGCGGGATAAGACAGAACAACTTCCTCGACAGCTTGAAATGAGCCTCGATGCCCAGGAATAGGTCACATAGAGCGACGTAACCCGCAATGTCCAGAATGGAGGCAGGGGTGAAGTTGTGCAGCTGGAGGCCATAGTATTCCGGAAGCCCTTGGAGGAACGGATGAATGGGAAATCCAACGCCCCTTAGAAGGTAGGGAACGAAACATACTCGCTCTCCCCCAGATGGATTGGGGGAGTCCTCCGCCTGAATCTCACTGTTGAAGGAATCTTGCCCCGCTCGAACAGGAACTAGATCTGCGGGGGAAGGAATCCATGCGTCTACAGCTTCGTCAATTGACTGTGGGATATTGAACACCTCTCCCACTGGCCTTTCTCTGGGCCAGAACGGGTGGAGGAGCTGGGGGCGCTAGCCATGCTGGAATGGTTTCTCCTGAGCAGTTTCCGGGGATTTCCTCTGCGTGGTGTCGAATGGATCTAGGATCCAATCTCTTTAATAGGTGCTCTTCCTTGCATGGATGGGGTGTTATCTGCAAAAATACCCTGACCTTCCACCTTCGCTTGACACGTGGGAGGTGAAGTTATTTAACGCACAGAAGCCGAGGGGAGCAACATTGAGCCAATGGCCAAATACATCACTTGAAGATCATTAAAGGAGGAACCCGCCTTGCAATGCCGAAGACAATTTGTGTGCCGGACACTTCGCTATTGAATACTGGTTTGGGGGCTATTGAGGGAGTCCTGGACTAAGGGGTCCTCGGGCGTCCGGCCTGTTATCTATTGGGCCGGACTGATGGGCTGTGAAGACATGAAGGCCGAAGACTGTACCTATGTCCGGATTGGGCTCTCCATGGCGTGGAAGGCAAGCTTGGCGACCGACTATGAAGATTCCTTCTTATGTAACCGACTCT
>NC_041388.1:364861030-364876487 GCF_002162155.2 Triticum dicoccoides
ATAAACCGGAGGGGCTAGTCCGGAAAGGATATACGCATTACCATAGTCATACATGTTAGAATTCTAGGGTTTAGCCATTACGATCTCGTGGTAGATCAACTCTTGTAACACTCATATTCATCAAGATCAATCAAGCAGGACGTAGGATATTACCTCCATAGAGAGGGACCGAACCTGGTTAAACATCATGTCCCCTGTCTCCTGTTACCATCGATCCTAGACACATAGTTCGGGACCCCTTACCCGAGATCCGCCGGTTTTGACATCGACACCCGTCGCCCATCTCTTCCCATTCTGCTAGCTTCTCCCCCTTTGCTCCATTTCCAGTAGCGGCACCTATGGCGCTGATCCAAAGATTTTCTGCCGTGGATAAAGGAAAGACTCCCCGCGACGAGCCAGGGACGCTCCCGCCGAAGAAGAGGCCGGTTCATCGTTGTGACGTGGTGGTGATGCAGGAGGTGACAAGGCCTTGGTACGAGCGGCCTCCTCCTGGGTATCCGTTGCCCCTGTACACCCAAGCCAAGGGCTCAGGAGGAAGAGAGGATGAAGGCCCGGGAGGACACCGTCAAGGGTCGCGACACCGAGCTGGAGCAGCTGGCGCAGGCGCAGGCCGCTGAGCGCGGTCAGCTAGAGGAGCTGGAGTGAAAGGTGTAGGCGGAGAAAGCCAAACTTGACGCCAAGGCGAAGGTTCTGGCCGAGGACCACGCGGCCTTTACGCTTCTTGAGAAGAGGTCTCACGAGGCTCTGAAGACACTCTATGAGGAGGGCTTGGAGAAGCTGCTGGCCACCGATGAGGACGGCTGATACGTCTCCAACGTATCTATAATTTTTGATTGCTCCATGCTATATTATCTACTGTTTTGGACTATATTGAGCTTTATTTTCCACTTCTATATTATTTTTGCGACTAACCTATTAACCGGAGGCCCATCCCAGAATTGCTGTTTTTTTGCCTATTGCAGTGTTTCGGATAAACGAAATATCAAACGGAGTCCAAACGGAATAAAATCTTCGGGAACATGATTTTCTCACCGAACATGATCCAGGAGACATGGACCATGCTCCAAGGAACAAAAGAGGCGGTCACGAGGGTGGGGGGCGCCCCCCCCTAGGGCGTGCCCCCTGCCTCGTGGGCCCCTCGTTGCTCCTCCGGCGTACTTCTTCCTCCTATATATACACACGTACCCCCAAATGATCAGAATAGGAGCCAAAAACCTAATTCCACCACCGCAACTTTCTATATCCACGAGATCCCATCTTGGGTCCTGTTCCGGAGCTCCGCCGGAAGAGGGCCGTCATCACGGAGGGCTTCTACATCATCCTAGCCCCTCCGATGAAGTGTGAGTAGTTTACCTCAGACCTTCGGGTCCATAGTTAGTAGCTAGATGGCTTCTTCTCTCTCTTTGAATCTCAGTACAAAGTTCTCCCTCTCTCTTGTGGAGATCTATTCGATGTAATCTTCTTTTTGTGGTGTGTTTGTTGAGATCGATGAATTGTGGGTTTATGATCAAGTCTATCTATGAATAATATTTGAATCTTCTCTGAATTCTTTTATGTATGATTGATTATCTTTGCAAGTCTCTTTGAATTATCCGTTTGGTTTGGCCAACTAGATTGGTAGTTCTTGCCATGGGAGAAGTGCTTAGCTTTGGGTTCGATCTTGCGGTGTCCTTACCCAATGACAGAAGGGGAAGCAAGGCACGTATTGTATCGTTGCCATCGAGGATAACAAGATGGGGTTTATTTCATATTGCATGAATTTATCTCTCTACATCATGTCATCTTGCTTAAGGTGTAACTCTGTTTTTAACTTAATACTCTAGATGCATGCTGGATAGCGGTCAATGAGTGGAGTAATAGTAGTAGATGAAGAATCATTTCGATCTACTTGCCACGGACGTGATGCCTATATACATGATCATGCCTAGATATTCTCACAACTATGCTCAATTTTGTCAATTGCTCAACAGTAATTTGTTCACCCACCATAGAATACTTGTGCTCTTGAGAGAAGCCACTAGTGAAACCTATGGCTCCCGGGTCTATTCTCATCATATCAATCTCCATCACTTTAATCTTGCTTTGTTTTTACTTTGCCTTTACTTTTTACTTTGCATCTTTATACCAAAAATACCAAAAATAGTATATCTATCAGATCTCACTCTCGTAAGTGACCGTGAAGGGATTGACAACCCCTAATCGCGTTGGTTGCGAGTAGCTATCGCTTTGTGCAGGTACGAGGGACTTGAGCGTGGGCTCCTACTGGATTGATACCTTGGTTCTCAAAAACCGAGGGAAATACATACGCTACTCTGCTGCATCATCCCTTCCTCTTCGGGGAAAACCAACGCAAGCTCAAGACGTAGCCAGAAGGATTTCTGGCGCCGTTGCCGGGGAGTCTACGCAAAAAGTCAACATACCAAGTACCCATCACAATCCCTATCTCTCACATTACATTATTTGCCATTTGCCTCTCATTTTCCTCTCCCCCCAATTCACCCTTGCTGTTTTATTCGCCCTCTCTCTCCCTATCCTACCTCTCTATTTGCCTCTTTTTGCCCGTTTTCTTTTGTTTGCTCGTGTGTTAGATTGCTTGCTTGTCGCGATGGCTCAAGATACTACTAAATTGTGTGACTTCACCAATACCAACAATAATGATTTCCTTAGCACTCCGATTGCTCCTCTTACCAATGCTGAATCTTGTGAAATTAATATTGCTTTGTTGAATCTTGTTATGAAAGATCAATTCGCCGGCCTTCCTAGTGAAGATGCCGCTACTCATCTGAATAGCTTCGTTGATTTATGTGATATGCAAAAGAAAAAAGATGTCAATAATGATGTCGTTAAATTGAAGCTATTTCCTTTTTTGCTTAGAGATCGTGCTAAAGCTTGGTTTTCGTATTTGCCTAAGAATAGTATTGATTCATGGAACAACTGCAAAGATGCTTTTATCTCTAAGTATTTTCCTCCCGCTAAGATCATCTATCTTAGAAACGATATTATGAACTTTAAACAACTTGATCATGAACATGTTGCACAAGCTTGGGAGAGAATGAAATTAATGATACGTAATTGCCCTACTCATGGTTTGAATTTGTGGATGATCATACAAATTTTTTATGCCGGATTGAATTTTGCTTCTAGAAATCTTTTAGATTCAGCCGCGGGAGGCACTTTTATGGAAATCACTTTAGGAAATGCTACTAAACTCCTAGATAATATTATGGTTAATTATTCTCAATGGCATACTAAAAGATCTTCTAATAAAAAAGTGCATGCTATAGAAGAAATTAATGTGTTGAGTGGAAAGATGGATGAACTTATGAAATTATTTGCTACTAAGAGTGTTTCTTCTGATCCTAATGATATGCCTTTGTCTACTTTGATTGAGAATAACAATGAATCTATGGATGTGAATTTTGTTGGTAGGAATAATTTTGGTAACAACGCTTATAGAGGGAATTTTAATCCTAGGCCATATCCTAGTAATCCTTCTAATAATTATGGTAATTCCTACAACAACACTTACGGAAATTATAATAAGATGCCCTCTGAATTTGAGAATAGTGTTAAAGAGTTTATGAATTCAAAAAGAATTTTAATGCTTTGCTTGAGGAGAAATTGCTTAAAGTTGACGATTTGGCTAGAAATGTTGATAGAATTTCTCTTGAGGTTGATTCTTTAAAGCTTAGATCTATTCCTCCTAAGCATGATATCAATGAGTCTCTCAAAGCCATGAGAATTTCCATTGATGAGTGCAAGGAAAGAACCGCTAGGATGCGTGCTTCCAAAGATGCCTTTATTAAAGTGTGTTCTTCCAATACCTATGAAAATCAAGATGAAGATCTAAAAGTTATTGATGTGTCTCCTATTAAATCTTTATTTTGCAATATGAATCTTGATGAAACTGAATATTATCTTCCCTTACCTAGAAGGCGTTCTAAAAATTCGGAGTATTTAGATCTTAATGATGAAATTGATGAAAGTGGGATTGAAAGAAGTAAAAATTTAGATGTTTCTAAACCCACTATATTGGATTTCAAGGAATTTAATTATGAAAGTTGCTCTTTAATTGATTGTATTTCCTTGTTGCAATCCGTGCTAAATTCTCCACATGCTTATAGTCAAAATAAAGCCTTCACCGAACATATTATTGATGCCTTGATGCAATCTTATGAAGGAAAACTTGAGTTGAAAGTTTCTATCCCTAGAAAACTCTATGATGAGTGGGAACCAACTATTAAAATTAAAATTAAAGATCATGAGTTTTATTCTTTGTGTGATTTGGGTGCTAGTGTCTCTACTATTCCCAAGACTTTGTGTGATTTACTAGATTTCCGTAATTTTGATGATTGCTCTCTAAACTTGCATCTTGCGGATTCCACTATTAAGAAACCTATGGGAAGGATTAATGATGTTCTTATTGTTGCAAATATGAATTATGTGCCCGTAGATTTCATTGTACTTGATATAGATTGCAATCTTTCTTGCCCTATTATTCTTGGTAGACCTTTCCTTAGAACGGTTGGTGCGATTATTGATATGAAGGAAGGGAATATTAGATATCAATTTCCATTAAAAAGGGCATGGAACACTTTCCAAGAAATAAAATAAAATTATCATATGAAACTATCATGAGAGCCACTTATGGATTGCCTACCAAAGATGGCAATACCTAGATCTATCCTCGCTTTTATGCCTAGCTAGGGGCGTTAAACGATAGCGCTTGTTGGGAGGCAACCCAATTTTATTTTTATTCCTTGCCTTTTGCTCCTGTTTCGTAATAACTAAATTATTTATCCTCTGTTTTGGTTGTGTTTTTTGTGTTTAATTACTGTTTGTGCCAAGTAGAACCGTTGGGAAGACTTGGGGAAAGTCTTGTTGAACTTGCTGTAAAAAACAGAAACTTTAGCGCTCACGAGAACTGCTGTAATTTTTATTTGAAGAGTGCTAATTAGTTAATTATTTTTGAAGATGATTAATAGATAAATTCCTCACGTACATCAATTTATTTTAGAATTTTTGGGGTTCCATATCTTGCGCTAGCTACAGATTAATACAGACTTTTCTGTTTTTGACAGATTCTGTTTTTCGTGTGTTGTTTGCTTATTTTGATGAATCTATGGCTAGTAAAATAGTTTATAATCCATAGAGAAGTTGGAATACAGTAGGTTTAACACCAATATAAATAAAGAATGAGTTTATTACAGTACCTTGAAGTGGTCTTTTGTTTTCTTTTGCTAACGGAGCTCACGAGTTTTCTATTTTGAGTTTTGTATTGTGAAGTTTTCAAGTTTTGGGTGAATTATTTTGATGGATTATGGAACAAGGAGTGGCAAGAGCCTAAGCCTGGAGATGCCCTTGGCACCCCCAAGATAATCCAAGGACACCAAAAAGTCAAAGCTTGGGGATGCCCCGGAAGGCATCCCCTCTTTCGTCCACTTCCATCGGTAATTTACTTGGAGCTATATTTTTATTCACCAACATGATATGTGTTTTGCTTGGAGCATCTTGTATTATTTATGTCTTTGTGTCTTAGTATGCCACAATCATCCTTGCTGTACACACCTTTTGAGAGAGTCATACATGAATTAAAATTTGATAGAATACTCTATGTGCTTCACTTATATCTTTTGAGCGTTATAATTTTGCTCTATGTGCTTCACTTAGATCTTTTAGAGCACGGTGGTGGATTCGTTTTAAATAAACTATTGGTCTCTCATGCTTCACTTAACTTATTTTGAGAGTCTCTTAATAGCATGGTAATTTGCTTAATAATAATATGCTTGGTATTCAAGATTTGTGAAACTTTCTTTTGAGTGTGTTGAATACTAAGAAAAGATTGAAGCATGATAATTGTTTTGAGATATGGAGGTGATAATATTAAAGTCATGCTAGTTGAGTAGTTGTGAATTTAAAGAATACTTGTGTTAAGGTTTGTGATTCTCGTAGCATGCACGTATGGTGAACCGTTATGTGATGAAGTCGGAGCATGATTTATTTATTGATTGTCTTCCTTATGAGTGGCGGTCGGGGATGAGCGATGGTCTTTTCCTACCAATCTATCCCCCTAGGAGCATGCACGTAATACTTTGCTTTGATAACTTCTAGATTTTTGCAATAAGTATATGAGTTCTTTATGACTAATGTTGAGTCGATGGATTATACGCACTCTCACCCTTCCACCTTTGCTAGCCTCTCTAATACCGTGCACCTTTCGCTGGTATCATACACCTACCATATACCTTCCTAAAAACAGCCACCATACCTACCTATTATGGCATTTCCATAGCCATTCCGAGATATATTGACATGCAACTTTCCACCATCTAGTTCATCATGACACACTCCATCATTGTTATATTGCATATCCCGGTACACCGCCGGATGCATTCACATAGAGTCATATTTTGTTCTAAGTATCGAGTTGTAATTGTTGAGTTATAAGAAAAATAAAAGTGTGATGATCATCATTATTAGAGCATTGTCCCAGTGAGGAAAGAATGATGGAGACTATGATTCCCCCATAAGTCGGGATGAGACTCCGGACAAAAAATAAAATAAATAAAAAAGGAGGCCAAAGAAGCCCAAATAAAAAGAGGCCATAAAAAAGAGAAAAGGCCCAAATAAAAAAATGAGAGAAAAAGAGAGAAGGGACGATGTTACTATCCTTTTACCACACTTGTGCTTCAAAGTAGCACCATGATCTTCATAGTAGAGAGTCTCTCATGTTATCACTTTCATATACTAGTGGGAATTTTTCATTATAGAACTTGGCTTGTATATTCCAATGATGGGCTTCCTCAAAATTGCCCTAGGTCTTCGTGAGCAAGCAAGTTGGATGCACACCCACTTAGTTTCTTTTTGAGCTTTCATATACTTATAGCTCTAGTGCATCTGTTGCATGGCAATCCCTACTCACTCACATTGATATCTATTGATGGGCATCTCCATAGCCCGTTGATACGTCTAGTTGATGTGAGACCATCTTCTCCTTTTTGTCTTCTTCACAACCACCATTCTATTCCACCTATAGTGCTATATCCATGGCACACGCTCATGTATTGCGTGAAGATTGAAAAAGTTTTGAAAAAGTTAGAGTATGAAACAATTGCTTGGCTTGTCATCGGGGTTGTGCATGATTTAAATACTTTGTGTGGTGAAGATGGAGCATAGCCAGACTATATGATTTTGTAGGGATAACTTTCTTTGGCCATGTTATTTTGAGAAGACATAATTGCTTTATTAGTATGCTTAAAGTATTATTATTTTTATGTCAATATAAACTTTTGTCTTGAATCTTTCTAATCTGAATATTCATACCACAATTAAGAAGATTTGCATTGAAATTATGCCAAGTAGCACTCCGCATCAAAAATTCTTTTTTTATCATTTACCTACTCGAGGACGAGCAGGAATTAAGCTCGGGGATGCCTGATACGTCTCCAACGTATCTATAATTTTTGATTGCTCCATGCTATATTATCTACTGTTTTGGACTGTATTGGGCTTTATTTTCCACTTTTATATTATTTTTGGGACTAACCTATTAACCGGAGGCCCAGCCCAAAATTGATGTTTTTTGCCTATTGCAGTGTTTCGGATAAACGGAATATCAAACGGAGTCCAAACGGAATAAAATCTTCGGGAACGTGATTTTCTCACCGAACGTGATCCAGGAGACTTGGACCCTGCTCCAAGGAACAAAAGAGGCGGTCACGAGGGTGGGGGCGCCCCCCCCCTAGGGCGCACCCCCCTGCCTCGTGGGCCCCTCGTTGCTCCTTCGGCGTACTTCTTCCTCCTATATATACACACGTACAAACGATCAGAACAGGAGCCAAAAACCTAATTCCACCGCCGAAACTTTCTGTATCCACGAGATCCCATCTTGGGTCCTGTTCTGGAGCTCCGCTAGAAGAGGGCCGTCATCACGGAGGGCTTCTACATCATCCTAGCCCCTCCGATGAAGTGTGAGTAGTTTACCTCAGACCTTCGGTTCCATAGTTAGTAGCTAGATGACTTCTTCTCTCTCTTTGAATATCAATACAAAGTTCTCCCCCTGTCTTGTGGAGATCAATTCGATGTAATCTTATTTTTGCGGTGTGTTTGTTGAGATCGATGAATTGTGGGCTTATGATCAAGTCTATCTATGAATAATATTTGAATCTTCTCTAAATTCTTTTATGTATGATTGGTTATCTTTGCAAGTCTCTTCGAATTATCCGTTTGGTTTGGCCAACTAGATTGGTAGTTCTTGCCATGGGAGAAGTGCTTAGCTTTGGGTTCGATCTTGCGATGTCCTTACCCAGTGACAGAAGGGGAAGCAAGGCACGTATTTTATCGTTGCCATCGAGGATAACAAGATGGGGTTTATTTCATATTGCATGAATTTATCTCTCTACATCATGTCATCTTGATTAAGGCGTTACTCTGTTTTTATCTTAATACTCTAGATGCATGCTGGATAGCGGTCGATGAGTGGAGTAATAGTAGTAGATGCAGAATCGTTTTGATCTACTTGTCACAAACGTGATGCCTATATACATGATCATGCCTAGATATTCTCATAACTATGCTCAATTCTGTCAATTGCTCAACAGTAATTTGTTCACCCACCGTAGAATACTTATGCTCTTGAGAGAAGCCACTAGTGAAACCTATGGCCCCCGGGTCTATTATCATCATATCAATCTCCATCACTTTAATCTTGCTTTGTTTTTACTTTGCCTTTACTTTTTACTTTGCATCTTTATACCAAAAATACCAAAAATATTATATCTATCAGATCTCACTCTCGTAAGTGACCGTGAAGGGATTGACAACCCCTAATCGCGTTGGTTGCGAGTAGCTATCGCTTTATGCAGGTACGAGGGACTTGAGCGTGGGCTCCTACTGGATTGATACCTTGGTTCTCAAAAACTGAGGGAAATACTTACGCTACTCTGCTGCATCATCCCTTCCTCTTCGGGGAAAACCAACGCAAGCTCAAGATGTAGCAAGGGCCCCGCCCAGTTGCTTTCCTACTTGGTCGAGGCGCTTGAGGAAGTCGTGAGCGGCATCGGCCCCATGGGAGAGGAAGAGGCTCGCGTCCTTTCTTTAGCCGCGCTGACGCGCGTCTTCAGCCACCTCCATCTTCGCGATCCTGTCGCCCACCTTGACGGGCTGCTGGAGCCTATGGACGACGAGCGATACGCAGCTGCCGCCGCATCCGTGAGGGGTCAGGTGGAGGCCCTAATGTAGAGGTTCGACGCCTTCGCCCCCGTGCCTTCGACCAGTGGTGCAGGTGAAGGCGACGCCACCCAGGAGGGGCGCCTCTTGCGGGTGTCGGCGGTATCGAGGGATGACTGGCTTGCGGCTCCTTTCCTATTGAAACTCCTACAGCATGTAGCGTGCCTCGTGGAGGCATTTAAACTTGTGTTTGATATTCGGAGAACAATATGTCTTGTAATATTTGCTTTGAGATTTTGCAATCTCCTTCCCATTTGCTTTATGTTCTACATCGGCAGAGCCCGATCCCGCACATACCTCAGCCGCCATTGGGCTGACCGGATCACCGGGACAGACCAAGGAGTGAGGGGCTATGTGGTCAGTTAGGCTCCTGAGTCGTGATGCTCAGGAGTCCCCCTTGACACGCAAACAGCTTCTGGAAAGGAGATGCAAGGGCGGGTCTAGTGTTCTACGGCGGCAGAGCCCAACCCCGTGCATACCTCAGCCGCCATTGGCCCGACCGAATCACCAGGACGGACCAAGGAGTGAGGGGCTACGTGGTCAGTTAGGCTCCTGAGTCGTGATGCTCAGGAGTCCCCCTTGACATTCAAACGACCTTCATACCTTAGCTCCGCTTGGGAGGGCATGCGACGACCAGGTCCGAGGGACCTGGCGGGCTGGCGTACGGTTGGGTGTGACCCGAGTGCAGCCCCCGTGCCCAGCCCCCTCGTGCGACTCTCCTGAGGGGAGGTGGTGCGATGAGGCCAGACACCGAGCCCGGAGGCTCCCTAAGGTTGGTACGGCCGTGAGGCTGCCCTCAGTTGTTTATCACCAGGATGGACCATGGCGCTTCCGCACTTGCACAGGCATAGTCGCTCCTTGACAGTGTCGACTGCCAGCATGGAGCATGGTGCTTCCACTGGTACGTGGGAGGGGACTCCCTACTGTAGAGAGCCCCCGGGGCGTGTACAGCCCCGCCCTGACACGTGGCTTGCACAGCTAGGCTAGATGAGGTGTGTCTGGGCACTCGTGATCCAGCACGGGACTCACGAGGCCCTACCTCAAGGCGGGTTGCGCATGGTCTTCATTCTTGTTTGTTGTGGTGGTCCCACGAGGTGGTTAGACAACCTGCGCCAGAGGAATCTCCTGAGGTTATTGCATGAGAAGGCCAAGCACCAACGGCCCCAGGAGGTGATGTGAATGGGACCAGCCCGCCAGACAAAGCTCAACCGTTGGATTTATCGACGCTGCAGGGATGGGCCCGAGCACAGACGCCATGCCTAACCCTCTCATGCGAAGGGTCCTGAAGAAAGATGGTCGGGGCGCGGCTCTCGTGGTAGGTGACAATCAAGCAGGTAATAGTCATAGATAGGTTAAGCATGGAAAGCAAACATGCCACTGGGTCAGGCCCGAGCGGCTTGGGGATGATGCAGCCCAAGGGGCGCCCCCAGCAAGGTAAGCTAAAGACATAAACAAGAAGGGATACATGCCACAGGGACGGACCCACATGGCCTGGGAATGATGCAGCCCCGAGGGTGCTCCCAGCTAAATAAACTTGGAAAATGTCACCTAATTATGTTGATGAAGGAGTGTTGAGGTAGCTGAAGGTACGCGGCGAAGGGGTTGCTCCTCACGAGCCGCCGGGGCCCCGAGCCTCGGGAGGCTTTGTGGGCCCAGGCGGTTCCTTGAGGACCGTCGCCATATCCGCCAGGGCTACGTGATTCCTGGCCTCCTAACCTGCCACGACGCTCCGCGGGTGGCGCTGGAAGGCAACACTCATGCTCATCAGGCCCAACGGCATGCGAACGTAGCTATGAGGTGGACCCTCGCAGCGTCCAGCACGCGAAGGCCAGAAGCGCTCCTGAGATGCGGCCCGGTTGAGCCCTGGGATGTCGATGGAGACGCGCGGCTCACCACCCTCGCCGGGGTGGGGAGCAGCGCCAGGTGAGCGGCGATCACCGCGCATGGCCCTCGCATCATGCAGTTCCTGGGCGGTCTTGGTAATGAACTCCTAAGCGCTGGGCGCTCCTCGCCCTGTGTCCTCCTGAGGGAAACATGCCACGAAGCACGCCTCCAAATGGTGCCCGAGCGCCTCCCTCGTAATGTTGGCAAGGTCTGAGGCCCTCCAGAAGAGAGCCCCCGAGCCCTGCCCGAGGATGGCGCCGGGCGCGCCTTCCTATGCGACAGAGGGAGGCTCCCTAGGTGCGGGTGCTGATCCTGACGTGGCGCCACTTGCGGCGCCATTCTCCTGAGGCCCAGCACGAAGTAACTGCTTCTTCTTCTTCTTGGGGATGGCCTCAGGAGGATACTCGCCCTTATTGTCGGGGTCGTCGATTGCTGCAGCTTGGAAGGCACGCTCGAGGGAGCACACCGCGTCTCTTTCTTCGCAGGGGACTGTGATGATTCCGCCACTTCTTGGCATCTTGAGAACGTTGTAGCCGTGGTGGGTCACTGCCATGAACTTAGCTAGGGCTGGATACCCGAGGATGGCATTGTACGGCAGACGGATGTGGGCGACGTCGAAGTCGATGAGCTCGGTGCGGTAGCTGTCGCGCAGTCCAAAGGTGACTGGGAGGCGTACCTGCCCTATCGGGGTGGTGGAGCCGTCGGTCACTCCTGAGAAAGGCTTGGTAGGCTGAAGCTAATTGTAGGGCACTTGAAGGTTGTCGAACATCTTGACGGACAGGACGTTAAGCCCTGCGCTGCCGTCGATGGGAGTCTTGGTGACTTGCACGCTGCTGATAACGGGTGAACAGAGCATCGGGAGAGCGCCAGCGGTGGCCGCGCACTTGCGCTGGTCTGCTGAGCTGAAGGTAATAGCGCACTTGGTCCACCTGAGCGGGCGAGTAGCCTCGAGCTTGGGGAGGACTGCGTTCACCTCGCAAGCAAACTACTTGAAGATACGATGTGAGGCTGGGGCTTGAGCTCCGCCCAAGATGCAGGCGATAGCACGCAGCTCCTGGAAGCCCCCAGCCCCCTCATCTTGATGGTCGTCGTCGTTCCTTCTTGGTGGTGGCAGCAGTGGAGGAAGCCCGGCGTTGCCCTGAGGACGGTCCTCGCGAGGCTGATCCCTCCAGGCACCCTCGCGAGGCTGATCCTGCCACTGGGCCTCACGAGGCCGGTCGCGCCACTCCTAGCATGGGCGCCGGTCGTCCCAGCGTCCTCCGCCACGTCCTCCTCCTCGACCATAGCCTCAGTCGTTGCGCTCAGGGCGTCGACCAAAGCGTCCGTCGCACATGGCTCTAAGTTCTTGACAATCATTGGTGTTGTGGTTGTGTACGTTGTGGAAGGCGCAGAACGGTCGGCTGCTCTTATATGACTCAAGCTGGTCCCTGCCGCGCTTTGTGTCTAGCTCGGCCACGAGTACGGTCGCTCCCTTGTGCTTCACGTCCTTGGCCTTGGCTTTCTTCTCTTCTAGGTCGGCAGCTGGGAGCTCGAGAAGGGAAAGGCACCCTTCCTCAGCCCTTGCGCACTTGGTCGCCAGGTTGAACGGCTCCAGGGATGTGCACAGCTCCTCGTGGATGGCGAGCTCCTCTTTCATCTTGACGTCGCGAATGCCATCGGAGAACGCAGAGATGACGGCCTCGTACGTCACCTTGGGGATCTTGAGATGAATGTTGTTGAAGCGCTGGATGTACTTCTGGAGGGTCTCCCTTGGTTGTTGCTTAACGCGGTGCAGGTCACCCACGGCCGGAGGGCGGTCGCGAGTGCCCTGGAAGTTGGCGATGAAACGGTCGCGCATCTCGTTCCAGGAAGAGATGGAGCCTGGAGGCAGGTTCAGGAGCCATGAGTGTGCGCCATCCTTGAGAGCCATGGAGAACCAGTTCGCCATGACTTTCTCATCGCCGTTGGCCGCCTCTATACTCAGCTCGTAGAGCTGCAGGAACTCCGCGGGGTCGGGGGTGCCGTCGTAGCGCGGAGGCAGGTCTGGCTTGAACTTGCCTGGCAAGGTGACACTATGCAACTCGGTGGTGAAGGCGCGGCAGCCCGCTATGGCCACCGTGGGTCGTCGTAGAGGCAGAGCTTGGTCGTGGTGCCCCTGCGTCGCTGCGGCACGCGGCGCATGGCCCTGTCACAGCAAGCAATCCTGGCGTAGCGGAGCTGGGAGTGGTGGAGCGTTTCCTTGTGGACGAGGAATCTCTTGGCAGCTTATTTCTTCATGCGCTGGCATGTGGCACGGTGGGTCGCGCCGCTGGGCCACGCATCTTGGAGCGAGGATGCCGTCTTGACATGGGGGAGGCTGAGGTGCTCCCTCAGCCGCACGCCTTGGTGCAAGGGTGCCATCTTGTTGCGGAGGAGGCGGAGGCGCTCCGTGAGCCACGCCGCCCGTAGCTGGGGGCGGGCGAGGCAGCGAGAGGGACGGTGCAGGAGAGCCTCCCGCGGCGCTGAAGAGCTCGGCGATGCGGTCCAGCCAGTCCTCGTAGAGGTCGTCAACTGGACGGTAGCGCAGGAGTTCGCATTCCATGAGCAACGCGGTCTGCGCATCCATGGGTGTGCAACGAGCGTGAGATGACGAGCCAGCCGGAGTCAGCGACGGGGTGGTGGTGTGGCCGTCACGGCGCATGGAGGGATGCAGCAAAGAGGCTTGCTGCTCGTTTGCCACCGGACCAGTGACGGTGTTGGCGGCGGGTGACGAAGAATGACGGGGATGCCCACCTACTAGGGCTGTCTAAGCGACACGGGCGGCGAGAGCAGCCCGGCGCTCCGCGCAAGCCTGGCGAGCGTCGTCCATGAGCTTGGTGGAGTGACGAAGCATGGGTCAACGAAGAAAAAGGCTTCGACGCACCCCTACCTGGCGCACCAAATGTCAGATTTCAGTTTCCGGTAAAACCCTTAAGGTTCGAACACTGGGGTGCGCACGAAGATCTTCCCCTACCGAATCACGCCCTCGGCATCGCCGGGACCTCTAGCCTAGCTCGACGAACTCGCAACACAAGAGACACAAGATTTATACTGGTTTGGGCCACTGTTGTGGTGTAATACCCTACTCCAGTGTGGTGTGGTGGATTGCCTCTCGGGCTGAGGATGAACAGTACAAGGGGAAGAACAGCCTCCTGAGGCGAGGTGTTCTTGTGCTTGGTGGGTGTGTGGATGGGTTGGATCTAGTCCAGGATGAGATGGCTGAGGCTCGGTTTCTGGGTTTTTTTTGCCTCCTACTGTGGTGGCTAATCCTATTTATAGAGGCCCTGGTCCTCTCCACAAATATTGAGCGGGAAGGGAGCCAATAACGGCCAATTTGAAAGGGGACAACTAGTAAAAGTTATCCTGACAAAAGCAGTCTTCGCCTGCCAAAGGCTCTGGTGGTGACGCCGCCTTGGGCTCCATGGTGACTTCCATCTTGTCGTCCTGCTGGTCTTGGTCTCGTTGCACTGATATGGAAACCTTTGCTTGACACCTCGGTACTCCTCACCTGTGCTTGCCTCCTTAGCACCAAAGAGGAAACAAGGACATTGTGCGCGCTGGCGCCCTCCTGGCGCCCACCTGGTCTCAATCGTCATGGCTCACGTCATTGGAACCTCATGAGGTTTGCCTTGCCTTGATCTCTCCGCCCCTCGCGAGCCAACCTGGTGAGGCTGCTCCTGAGGAGGTCTTGTGTCATCCGCCTCACGAGGCTTGGCCCCTCGCGAGGGTCTTGAATGCTTGTTGATGATGATGGGCCGTACGGGCCTGCTTACAGAGCCATGCCGTGGGCCACAGGCAGGCAAGTCTGGGGACCCCCATTCCCAGAACACTGACAAAAGGCCATGTATTACCTGCAAACCTGTACCAGTCAGACAAAATCCTCCGTGCTCTTAGGATGCCCTATGAGAAGATACATGCCTGTGAGCAAGGATGTGCCTTATTTAGGCTTCAGTATGCAAACTTGAACTATTGTCCCATTTGCAAGTCATCCAGGTATGTTGTGGTAGACAACAGTATGGATGAGAAGACGCAGACCAAAATCCCCGTTAATGTTCTTCGGTATATGCCAATCGTACCAAGACTTCATTGTCTTTTCATGGTCGAAGAGATGGCCAGACAGATGACATGGCACAAAAAGGCAAAAGAACCCAACTAGATGCAGATGGGAAGCTGATGATGGTGCACACATCGGACGGTGAAGCATGGAAGCCTTCGATGCATTACATGATGACAAAGCGGCAGGTCCGAGGCATGCATCCTCGAGTCACCATCAGCACGGATGGGTTCGGTGTGTTTGGTCTGATGGCAGCCCAATATAGTTGTTGGACCGTATTTGTCTTTCCATTCA
>NC_041388.1:364877121-364893036 GCF_002162155.2 Triticum dicoccoides
GATAGATTATGCAAAGAAATAACATTTTCCTGATGTTGATAATTCCAGGGCCCAACTATCCGGGGAAGAATATGAATGTGTACATGCAACCACTAAAGGATGAATTGCAAGAAGCCTGGGATAATGGGTTCAAGACATACGACGCCTTTAGCAAACGGAACTTCATAATGTGTATCTGGTACATGTACTCGACGCATGACATGTCGGCGTATGCGCTATTCGTTGGCTTATGTGTGCATGGAAGGTTCCCGTGCCCCACATGTAAGGGAGCTCTTGAGTTTCGTTGGCTTCAGGCCGGTCGCAAATTTTCTTGCTTCGACATGCATAGGCAGTTCCTGGATCCTCGCCATAAGTTCAGGAAAGACAAGAAGAACTTCATCAAAGGTAGAGTTGTCAAAAACTCTGCACCACCTACGTTGACAAGCCAAGGGACCCTGGATCAGTTAAACGCTCTCGAGCCAGATCCAGAGCATCCAGGGTATTTCAAGGGGTATAATTCGAAACACACCTAGACTCACAAGACATGCTTGTGGGATCTGCCTTACTTCAAAGACCTCCTTTGCCCACACAACATCGATGCGATGCACACTGAAAAGAATATCGACGAGGCACTTTTTGGTACATTGTTTGACATAGAGGGGAAGTTAAAAAATAATACTAAGGCTAGAGTCGATCTGGAGGTGCTATGTGATAGACCGTTACAAAACATGAAAGAACCGAAAGGAAAGCGGAACTGGACGAAGCCAAAGGCATGGTTCAATCTTGGAAGGCCAGCTATGAGGGAAATTATCTTGTGGGTGCAAAAGCAGTTGATGTTCCCCGATGGGTATGCAGTGAAACTAAAGAGGGGAGCGAGTCTTGATAAATTGAAGATATTTGGTCTCAAGAGTCATGATTGGCACATATGGATTGAGCGGGTAATGTCGGTGATGTTGCATGGCTTCATCCCTGAGGATGAATGGCTAGTACTGGCAGAGCTGAGCTATTTCTTCCGTGTTCTTTATGCGAAAGAACTATCGCCTGGCCTGCTAGAAGAAATGGAAGAGTTGGTGCCGGAGTTGATCTGCAAGTTAGAGAAGATCTTTCTGTCGGGCTTCTTTAATCCAATGCAGCACTTGATTTTGCATCTCCCAACCGAGGCAAGATTGGGGGGGCATGCAAAATCATTGGTGCTACAGAACTGAGAGGATGTAGAAGACGCTACGAGCAAAATGTAAAAATAAACGTAGAATTGAAGCATCGATGGCTAAGGCATTCATTACTAAGGAGGCGGCAAACTTCGTGATGGCACACTACAAAGCCAAAAATCATCATTTGAATAATCCGAAGCCTTGGTACAATGCTGATGACCCTAAAAAGGGTGGATCCAACCTCAACCTATTCAAAGGGGATCTCGCACCAGCCGGTGCTTCTAATTCCTTAACGTTGGATTTCGAAGAATGGGAGATCATTTTGTTGTATATCTTCACCAACCTAACGGAAGTGTGGCCGTACATCGAGTAACTTCCCGGTACATTGTTTCACAACTTCTAATTCCTTTGAACTACTCTTATTCGGATAAATTTGATATAGTCGATATGTTGCCAAATTCTCGTATGGAGCGGTGATCCAAAAGGATTCCGTCGAAGAGTATGAGCTTCTGGCAAAGCATGGAGGCGGCTATCCCGGTTTCATCTCTTGGTTCAAACAAATGGTCAATTCCATTAGACCATTTCATTTCTTCGTCTAATTTGTGGCTAATGCAACAATCCCTTTCGTATTAAACTTGTAGGTTAATTCAGAGTTTATGGACGTTGAATTGAGACAAGTCGTTAATGGTTTTGACTTTAAGGTCCGTTCATTTGACAAATACGACATCAACGGGTGTCACTTTCGTACCTATGGCAAAGAGCTATCTATGACCGACCGAAAGTCTACAAATTTTTGTGTCTCTGCTATCAGCGAAGGAGATACCGAGTATTATGGAAGAGTTGAAGCAACTTATGAAATTCAATTCTATGGTGCAAACCCACCAAACGTCATAGTCCAAATGTTATTGGTTCCAGCCGAAGGAGACTAGAAGGACTCATGAACATATAGGGCTAGTGGAAATCAAACAAAGCACCCATTGGATGTTCCCGATGTATATATTATGACTCAACAGGCAACCCAAGTTTTCTATCTACCGTGGGCATGTCAAAGTGATCCAAATCTCAATGGTTGGGATGTTGTTTATGAAGTGCCGCCACGTGTTAGACCACCTCCCCCCAATGAAGAGGATTATGAACCTCACATTAACCCAAACACATATGAAGGAGAATTATTCCAAGAAACACGTCTTTCCAAAAACGTTTCAAGAACCGCTCTACTTCATCCCAGAACATTGAAGTAGACAGCGACAGTGAACCCGACTTTCACCCCTGAGCCGGAACAAGAAGAGCCTAAACTAGAAGAGGTTACTGTTGTGGATGACCTGTCAATGCTTAACCGATTATGTAAAGGTGGCCTTCCACATGATGATGCATTTATTAATGATTATGATGAGCACGTCATTACTGATAGTGATGATGATGATGTATTTATTGATCCTATAGCATTTATTGAACCCGACAATCCAGATTATTATTAGGTATTCAATTTTTTATGTTGTACTTGATTTATATAGTTACTTGTATGATTGTATGATTTATATAGTTACTTGTATAATTTTCTTACTTTGTATGATTGTTTCTTATACATAGTGCCATGATCTTAATATCCGTCCCCTCGGCCCTCGCCCGCTTTATGATTCAGATGTGGTAAATTCTCTTTTATAACTATTTGTTGCATTTTGCATTTATGACAATTATGGCCATCAAGTTGACATAGACATATTTTAATCTAGGAGGTATGTAAACCGGAATTTGAAACTGACCCTCTTGTCGAGAAGTTAAATTTAGTTGAAAAGAAAATGAGTATTTGAAAGAAAAATTAAAAGAATTGAAGAAGAGAAGATGACATTGGAGTTGTATGTTGCCGATGTCATCGATGATCACAAGGTGAATATGAATGCAATGCGCTTGAAGATGGATGCAATGCGCCTGAAGCTTAAGAAGATTAGAAAATATGCCATTCATAATGAGGCTTGGTATCATTATGCCGTTGGATCAATTGTTACCTTAGTTGCGATCTTCATCGCATTTGTTGTGATGAGGGTAAGTTTTCTCGAGTGTTTTGCTTAACAAATACATACTTAGCTTATTTTCCTCCTAAATGGCATAATTACCTAAGTTGGATAAAAAATGAGCTATACTTACGTAAGTTGGCTCAAAAATGGCATCATCACCTAGGTTACCACAAAAATGGCCTATACTTACCTTATTTTTTCCTCCTAAATGACTTAATATGCTTAGTTAGGTAAAAATGGCATAACTACCTAGGATAGCTCAATAATGATCTATACTTAGCTTACCTAGTTCATTTATAACATAATTAGCTTACTTAGGTCAAAATGGCATAACTACCTAGGTTAGCTCAAAAATGACCTATACTTAGCTTCTTCGGTTCATTTATGACATACTTAGCATACTTAGGTCAAAAATAGCATGATAATCTTTGTTACCGCCAAAATGACATAGACTTAGCTTATTTTCCACGAAAATGACATAATAACCTTACTAAGCTCCAAAATGACCTATTTACCTAGCTTAGCTCTAAAATGACCTACGCTTAGCATTTTTACCTAGCTTAGCTAAAAATGGCATTTTACCTACCTTAGTTAGAAGAAGAAGAAGATAAAGAAGAGGAGAGGAGAAAAAGAAAGAGAAGAAAAAAATCTTCTTCTTCTTCTAGCTAGTCTTCTTCTTCTAGTCTTCTTCTTCTTCTTCTAACTTTCTTCTTTCCCAATTTGTATATTTGCTTTCGATGAGGAAGCTTGCATTGATGGAGTCTACTCTTCTCCTTGTGCTTCCTTTTTGTTTTCATTTTGTAGGATGAACAATGTGAAACTTGCTACCTATATATGTATGTATGGATGAAACCATTGTATGTTTGTTGTTGTATATGTTGGCTAGCTATATATGTTGCACATGGACTTTTGATTTGGTATGTATATGTGTTGGATGATCATATCCATATGGCTGGGATATGATTTGGTATGTATATGTGCTGTTATGCTTGTTGAAAGTATTTTCAAATGTGTGTGTGTATATCTGTGAAATTATGTGAAATTGAATGAATTTAATAAAAAATAGGAAAAAAACAGGGGTTGTACAGGCTCTTTGCCGTCTGCTGGTAGACAACAAAGAGCTTTGCCATCCGCTAGTAGAAGGCAAAGTTGTCACATGGCAACTACCTGTGCAACTTGGGGTGCACGCAGATGGCAAAGACCTTGGCATCTTTGCCATCTGCCAGCAGACGGCATAGCTTGCCACGTGGCAGCTACCTGGGGGGCATCTGGGCTGGCACGTTGCCATCCGCTGGCACACGGCAAAGATGCAAAGGTCTTTGTCGTCTGCCAGCAGACGACAAAGCATGTCGTTAACCCCTTAACGGTCCTAGGCTGCCACGTGTGCCGTCCAGGTCCTGGCGGACGGCAAAGACCATTTCATCTTTGCTGTCCACCAGCAAACAGCAAAGTGCCCTTTGCTGTAGCTTATTCAGCCGGACCTGTTGCCGTCTGCTGGCTGACGACAAAGGCCTTTGCCGTCCGCCAGGTATGCCTTTGCCGCCAGCCATGGCATACGGCAAAGTGCCTGATTCCTATAGTGACTCGCAAGGTCATACTAGAGCTTCCCTCGGTGGTTCAAGGTTCGGCTCACGTATAGCGAGCCTTGGGGCTTGCTTCCTCGAGGAACCACCTTGGTATATCTTCCTAAACATTTTTCTTCCTCTAAAAAATTTCTGAATTTTTTAGTGACTCAAAATAGAAGTGAATCAAACTCAATAAGATTGATAGCAACTACTCCTACAAGTGCCTAGAGGCTATATCATGCATCAAAACTACTTTGGACCATATAAATTTGACATGCAAGCTCAAAAACAAGGTCACCACCGCAGAAAAAATTTGCAATAAATAAAGCACTAGAGCAAAAACTAATTGGACCCACGAAGGAGTCACATACCGAAGAACAATCCCCCAAAATAGTTTTGCGAATGGAGCTTTGGGCTAGGAGATCGAAAATGGTAGCAAGATGAGCTAGAAAACGGGTTTGAGCAATTGTGGGATTTTTTGTGGAGGAAGAAAAAGTGGATGGGTGCTGGAATAAGTGAGGGGGGGCATTGGGACCCACAAGCCACATAGGTATGCCATCTGGGCTTGTGGCCCACTGGTGCATCCCCCTGCTGTGTTTTTAGTGCCAAAAAATCTCAAATATTCTAGAAAAAATCATACTAAATTTTCAGGGCATTTGGAGAACTTTTATTTTTGGGACATTTTTTTATTGCACGGATAATTCAGAAAATAGAGAAATAATATTCTTTTTACTTTATTTATTATAAATAATAGAAGGTAAAGAGTGGGTACAAAGAGTTGTGTTTACTAAATTCATCCATCTCATTCCCGTCAAAAGGAATCCATTAACAAGGTTGATCAAGTCTTATTAACAAACTTCTTCCGAGTGACATGAAACTGGAGAACCTTCGTATAATAGTAGGTTACCTCAACAGGGATATGCATGTCCCCAACAATAAAGATATCATATTTCTTTTTGACAGTAGGAAGAGGGAATTCAAAACCACTAATAGTAATTGTTGAAATTTTTCCAATAGAATTGATACTATTCACTTGAGGTTGTTTCTTCAGAAAGTGTACCGTATTCTCATTAACATTAACATGAAAAGTGACATTGCCCTTGTTGAAATCAATAACAGCCCCTGCAGTATTCAAAAAGGGTCTACCAAGGATGATCGACATACTGTCATCCTCGGGAATATTAAGAATAACAAAGTCCGTTAAGATAGTAACGTTTGCAACCACAACATGCACATCCTGACAAATACCGATGGGTATAGCAGTTGATTTATCAGCCATTTGCAAAGAGATTTCAGTAGGTGTCAACTTATTCAAATCAAGTCTATGATACAAAAAGAAAGGTATAACACTAACACCGGCTCCCAAATCACATAAAGCAGTTTTAACATAGTTTCTATTAATGGAGCATGGTTTAGTTGGTATTCCTGGATCTCCTAGTTTCTTCAGAATTCCGCCCTTAAAAGTGAATTAGCAAGCATGGTGGAAATTTCAGCTTTCGGTATCTTTCTTTTATTTGTAACAATTTCTTTCATATACTTAGTATAAGGAGACATTTTCAGAATATCAGTCAAATGCAAAAGGATAGGTTTGCTAAGAATTTCAACAAAGCGCTCAAATTCCTCATCATCCTTCTTCTTGGATATTTTAGAACGAAAGGGCATGGGTTTCTGAACCCATGGTTCTCTTTCTTTATCGTGTTTCCAAGCAATGAAATCACTCTTACCATAATGTTTATTCTTGGGTTGTAGGTTATCAAGATCAACAGCAGGCTCAATATCCACATCATTATCATTACTAGGTTGAGCATCAACATGAACATCATGATTAACATTATTACTAGGCTCATGTTCATCACCAGATTGTGTTTCAGCGTCAGAAATAGAAATGTCATTTGGATTCTCAGGTGTCTATAACAGGTTCACTGGAAGCATGCAAAGTCCTATCAGTTTTCTTTTTCCTCTTTGAAGGACTAGGTGCATCGGTAATAAATCTCTGAATCTTGCTCAATTCTCTTAGGATGACCTTCAAGATACAAAGGTTCCTGAGTCATTTTACCACCTCTAGTCATAACTCTAACAGCATGATCATTGTTCTTATTATTCATCTCATTGAGCAAATCATTCTGGGCTTTGATAACTTGCTCTACTTGAGTTTTTACCATGGAAGCATGTTTACTAATAATCTTGAGATCATTAGCAGTTCTACACATATAGTCACCCAAGTAGTCAAGCATATAAGCATTACATTTCAATTGTCTACTAGCATATCCATTAAAGTTTTCTTGTTTAACAATAAAGTTATCAAACTCATACAAGCATTGACTAGCAGACTTATTATGAGGAATATCACCTCCTTCAAATCTACAGAGAGAATTTAACTCTAATACCTGTGTCGGGTTATCAAGACCATGTATTTCTTCAATAGGCAGTAAATTCTTAATATCTTCAGCTTTTATACCTTTTTCTTTCATAGATTTCTTTGCCTCTTGCATATCTTCAGGACTGAGAAACAAAATACCTCTTTTCTTCGGAGTTGGCTTAGGAGTTGGTTTGGGAAGAGTCCAATCATTATCATTGTTCAATATATTATTCAATAGCAATTCAGCCTGCCTAATAGTTTGTCCCCTGAAAACACAACCAGCACAACTATCTAGGTGGTCCCTAGAAGCATCGGTTAGTCCATTATAAAATATATCAAGTATTTTATTTTTCTTGAGAGGATGATCAGGCAAAGCATTAAGTAATTGGAGAAGCCTCCCCCAAGCTTGTGGGAGACTCTCTTCTTCAATTTGCACAAAGTTAAATATTTTCTGTAAAGCGGCTTGTTTCTTATGAGCAGGAAAATATTTTCTAGAGAAGTAGTATAGCATATCGTGGGGATTGCGCGCACAACCAGGAGCAAGGGAATTAAACCATATCTTAGCATGAGCCTTTAATGATAAAGGAAACAACTTAAGAATATAGTAATAGCAATTTTTTTCCTCATGAGAAAATAGGGTGGCTATATCATTCAATTTAGTAAGATGTGCCACAACAGTTTCAAATTCATAACCATGGAAAGGATCAGATTCAGCCAAAGTAATTAACTCAGGATCGACAGAGAATTCATAATCCTTATCAGTAACAAAGATAGGTGAACTAGCAAACTTAGGATCATATTGCGTTCTAGCATTCAAAGATTTTTCTTTCCACTTGCATAATAATTTTTTAAGATCATCTCTATCCTTACAAGCAAGAAAGTCCATAGCTACCTCTCCATCCATAACATAACCCTCAAGTATAACAGGAAGTTCGTATCTAGGAGAGCTAGTCTTATTAGGTGTTTTGAAGTTTTAAGTCTCAATAATTTCATCAGTTTTAGAAATATCATCACTTTCAGCATTCTCAATATCATTAACTCTAGAAATTTGTTCATCAAGAAATTCACCCAGTGGCACAGTATTATCAAACAAAGAAGTGGTATCATCATAAGCAACATGTATAGCAGAAGTAGCATCATCAATAACATGCGACATATCGGAATCAATAGTAGGTGTAGGTGTCGCAAGCTTACTCAAAACAGAAGGTGAATCAAGTGCAGAGCTACATGGTAGTTCCTTACCTCCCCTTGTTCTAGAGGAAAAAATCTTGGTTTTGGTATCTTTCAAATTCTTCATAGTGATCAACATATATAAATCCCAAGTGACTCAGAGAATAGAGCTATCCTTCCCGGCAACGGTGCCAAAAAAGGTTTTGATAACCCACAAGTATAGGGGATCGCAACAGTTTTCGAGGGTAGAGTATTCAACCCAAGTTTATTGATTCGACACAAGGGGAGCCAAAGAATATTCTCAAGTATTAGCAGCTGAGTTTTAAATTCAACCACACCTGAAAGACTTAATATCTGTAGCAAAGTATTTAGTAGCAAAGTAGTACGGAAGTAATGGTAACAGTGGCAAAAGTAATAGTAGCAGTTTTGTAGTGATTGTAATAGCAGCAGCACCGAAAGTAACTTAGCAAAGATCAATATATGAAAAGCTCATAGGCAATGTATCGGCAATGATAATTGTGTCAGATGATATCCATCATGTAGCAGTAATAACCTAGGGTGACACAGAACTAGCTCGAATTCATAAATATAACGTAGGCATGTATTCCATATATACTCATACGTGCTTATGGAAAAGAACTTGCATGGCATCTTTTGTCCTACCCTCCCGTGGCAGCGGGGTCCTAATGGAAACTAAGGGATATTAAGGCCTCCTTTTAATAGAGAACCAGACCAAAGCATTAGCACTTAGTGAGTACATGAACTCCTCAAACTACGGTAATCACTGGAAAGAATCCGAATTATTGTCACCTTGGGGTATGCAGATCATAACTCATAATAGGTGTCTACAACTTGCAAGATGGGATCAAGAACACAAATATATTCATGAAAACATAATAGGTTCATATCTGAAATCATGGCACTCGGGCCCTAGTGACAAACATTAAGCATAGCAAAGTCATAGCAACATCAATCTCACATCATAGTGGATAGTAGGGACTAAATCCTAACAAAACTAACTTGATTACATGATAAATCTCATCCAACCCATCACCGTCTAGAAAGCCTACGATGGAATTACTCACGCACAGTGGTGAGTATCATGAAATTGTTGATGGAGGAAGGTTGGTGATGATGATGGCGACGAATCCCCCTCTTCGAAGCCCCGAACGGACTCCAAATCAGCCCTCCCGATGAAGAACAGGAGGCGCGGCGGATCCATATCACAAAATGTGATGAATCCTTCTTTGTGATTTTTCTCCCCGGATAGGGTTATATAGAGTTGGAGTTGAGGTCGGAGGAGGTCCAGGGGGGCCACAAGCCCTCTAGGCGCGCTCCAGGGGGCGCCCCCAGGCTTGTGGCCTCCGGGTGGACCCCCTCTGGATAATTCTTGCTCCAGTATTTTTAATATATTCCAAAAAATTTCTCCGTAAATTTTTAGTTCAATCCGAGAACTTTTATTTCTACACAAAAACAACACCCAGGCAATTCTGCTGAAAACAACGCCAGTCCGGGTTAGTTCCATTAAAATCATGTAAGTTAGGGTCCAAAACAAGGGCAAAAGAGTTTGGAAAAGTAGATACGGTGGAGACGTATCAAATAACTACTCCATAATGCATTCCCTTAGGCCCAAATATGGTGAAGTGCCATGTAGTCGACGTTCACATGACACCACTAAGGGAATCACAACATACATGTCATCAAAATATCGAACACATATCAAGTTCACATGATTACTTGCAACAAGATTTCTCCCGTGACCACAAGAACAAAAGTAACTACTCATAAATGATAATCATGCTCAAGATCAGAGGGGTATGAAATAGCATAATGGATCTGAACATATAATCTTCCACCAAATAAACCATATAGTAATCAACAACAAGATGTAATCAGCACTACTAGTCACCCACAAGCACCAAACTAAGGTTCTGGTACAAAGATTGAACAAAAGAGATGAACTAGGGTTTGAGAGGAGATGGTGTTGAAGATGTTGATGGAGATTGCCCTCCCCAAGATGGGAGAGCTGTTGGTGATGATAATGACGATGATTTCCCCCTCCGGGAGGGAAGTTCCCCCGGCGGAATCGCTGAGGGAAAAAGTGCTCCTGCCCAAGCTCCGCCTCGAGACGGCGGCGCTTCGTCCCGAAAGTCCTCTCCTTATTTTTTTCTTGGTCAAAATGACTTATATACCAGAAGAGGGGCACCGGAGGTGGGCCGAGGAGGGCACAACCCACCAGGGCGCGCCTGGGCTCCCTGGCGCGCCCAGGTGGGTTGTGCCCACCTGGTGGGGCCCCTCTGGTAGTTATTGCTCCAATAATTCTTATATATTCCATAAAAATTTCGGTGAAGTTTCAGCTCATTTGGAGTTGTCCAAAATAGGTAGCCTGACGTAGCTTTTTCAGGTCCAGAATTCCAGCTGCCGGTATTCTCCCTCTTTGTGTGATCCTTGCATATTATGAGAGAAAAGGCATTAGAATTACTCCATAAAGCATTATTATGTATAAAAACATTGTAAATACCAGTAGGAAAACATGATGCAAAATAGACGTATCAAGTCCCCCAAGGTTAGACCTTGCTTGTCCTCAAGCAAAAACCGAAATCGAAAAACATGTCCACCTGCTTAGAGAGAGAGAGAGAGGTGTCGATAAAAAAATACGGACATGGAAGCACCATGCATATTATTATAACAGCAAAAAACTTTAACATAAAAATTTATCATAGAACTTTCATCATATAACTTCTCATGAACAAGTAACAATTCATCACAACATAAAGCATAAACTCTATTGAAACGAACAAACTATGTTCTCAGTCAACTTTGCAACTACAATTCATCATCTTTTCAGGAAGGTTCACGTATCGAAGCCTTTTGGCAAGTCCACATACTCAACCATCATATAGTTTTCTATGATTGCTAACACTCACTGCATACACATGAGCAAAAAGTTTCAACCAGACACATAGGAACATAGGGGCTTATAGTTTCGCCTCCAAAAGTGTTCATCTCAAGGGTGATGTCAACATACTCATGCTCACCCATATCCAACTGGATATATGTGCCTAGATCTTTCCTCACCACATGATGCCTGTAAAAGAGAAAGTAAAAAGGAATAGGGAAGAATACTTTGACTCTTGCATAAAAGTAAATACATAAAAGTAAAAGATAGACCCTTCGCAGAGGGAAGCGGAGGTTGCCATGCACTTTTTTGGTTGTATGCTCAATCTCTTAGTGCAAAAGAACATCACGTTATATTGCCCCTTGTGATAGCAACCTTTATTATGCAGTTTGTCGCTTTTATTATTTTGCCATCACAAGTTCGTACAACGCTCAATTTTTTAGACTAAATGATCTAACACATTTAGAAGCAACTTTTATTGCCTTATTGCACCGATGACAACTTACTTGAAGGATCTTACTCAATCCATAGGTAGGTATGATGGACTCTCAAAATAAGATTTGGGTTTAAGGGTTTTTGGATGAACAAGTAGTATCTCTACTTAGTGCGGAATTTTTGGCTAGAAAAGATATTGAGCAAGCACCACATGTTAAAAGATCTATGACAATATAACTTCTACATGAATATGAACAAACATGAATCGTTATGTTGTCTTCCTTGTCCAACGTCAACAATTTTGGCATATAATATTTTGATGGGGGCTCACAATCATAAAAGATGTCCAAGATAGTGTATTTGCATGTGAATCTTTTCTTCCCTTATTAATTCTTTCATGAATTGCATCATTGACCAATGTTATGTTTGTCAATCTCCAATAAATTTTACCACTTATACTTTTCCTTATGTGATGTCATTACTTACCATAAGATTAGCATATGATTTTTTCATTTATTTTTCTTTCTTTTTATTGAAACATAAAAGTAAAGAAAGCAAAACTCAAACTAAACTTTATTATATATCTCGCACACGATTACAAAGATAGATACATCGCTAAGCAAACACTCGAAGAAAGATTGAACTAAACTTTTATTTAACTAAAGATCAAACTAATATAAATAAAGGCAAAGATAATGGTGGTGAGACGATACCGGGGCACCTCCCCCAAGCTTGGCACAAGCCAAGGGGAGTGCCCATACCATGAAATCAATTCTCCTTCGGTGGTGAAGGAGGTGGTGGTGATGAAGTAGTAGCGAGTTTGTCCTTCTCTTTCTCCAGCTTGCGTCTGAGGGTGAAATTATCCATCCTCAACACATCATTCTCCATCTCAAGCTTTATTATCCTTTTGCATAAGGCCTCTTTGCTTTATTGCTTGAAACGAGGAGCGACTAGTTCACCTTCATCTTCCTCATCGGTGAACCATATATAGGGATAGGTGTCCTTGAAGACATTTTTATCCAAAGTCCAATAAGAGACTGGGCAATCCTCCTCTGAATCTTGAGATGACATATTTTCATATTTGTCAGAAAAACAACAAGAAAGAAGAACGAGAGATTTCTCTGCGATATGGTAGTCAATAGGTTTGGGGGGCATATAAAGATTTTTCATCTTGGGAAACAAGCAAACGGGAGAAAACAGAGTCCGGAAGGTAACTGAGGTGGGCACAACCTGTTGGGGAACATAGCAGAAATTTAAGAAAAATTCTACGCATCACCAAGATCAATCTATGGAGTCATCTAGCAACGAGGGGAATAGGAGTCCATCTACATACTGTGACGCCCCCGATTTGACGGTACACTAATCATACACGCAAATGTGTACGATCAAGATTAGGGACTCACGGGAAGATATCACAACACAACTCTACAAATAAAATAAGTCATACAAGCATCATATTACAAGCCAGGGGCCTCAAAGGCTCGAATACAAGAGCTCGATCATAGACGAGTCAGCGGAAGCAACAATATCTGAGTACAGACATAAGTTAAACAAGTTTGCCTTAAGAAGGCTAGCACAAACTGAGATACAGATCGAAAGAGGCGCAGGCCTCCTGCCTGGGATCCACCTAAACTACTCCTGGTCGTCGTCAGCGGGCTGCACGTAGTAGTAGGCACCTCCCAAGTAGTAGTAGTCATCATCAACGGTGGCGTCTGGCTCCTGGACTCCAACGTCTGGTTGCAGCAATCGGATATAGGAAAGGGGAAAAGGGGGAGAAAAGCAACCGTGAGTACTCATCCAAAGTACTCGCAAGCAAGGAGCTACACTACATATGTATGCATTGGTATCAAATGGAATAAGGGTATCATATGTGGACTGAACTGCAGAATGCCGGAATAAGAGGGGTATAGCTAGTCCTTTCGAAGACTACGCTTATGGTAACCTCCATCTTGCAGCAGGAGAAGAGAGTAGATGGTAAGTTCACCAAGTAGCATCGCATAGCATAATCCTAACCGATGATCCTCCCCTTGTCGCCCTGTGAGAGAGCGACCACCGGTTGTATCCGGCACTTGGAAGGGTGTGTTTTATTCAGTATCTGGTTCTAGTTGTCATAAGGTCAAGGTACCAAGTCGTCCTGTTACCGAAGATCACGGCTATTCGAATAGATTAACTTCCCTGCAGGGGTGCACCACATAACCCAGCACGCTCGATCCCATTTGGCCGGACACACTTTTCTGGGTCATGCCCGGCCTTGGAAGATCAACACGTTGCAGCCCTACCTAGGCACAACAAAGAGGTCAGCACGCCGGTCTAAATCCTATGGCGCAGGGGTCTGGGCCCATCGCCCATTGCACACCTGCACGTTGCGTACGCGGCCGGTGAGCAGACATAGCAACCTCCATTACAAAGGAAGTTGCGTTACGCGGTCCAACCCGGCGCGCACCGCTCAGTCGCTGACATCACGAAGGCTTCGGCTGATACCACGATGTCGAGTGCCCATAACTGTCCCCGCATAGATGGTTAGTGCGTATAGGCCAGTAGCCAGACTCAGATCAAATACCAAGATCTCATTAAGCGTGTTATTTTGAAATAACCACGGACGCCGACCAGGGCCAGGCCTACCTCTCTCCTAGGTGGTCTCAACCTGCCCTGTCGCTCCGCCACAAAGTAACTGTCGGGGGCCTTCGGGAACTCAGGCCCACCTCTACCGGGATGGAGCCACCTGCCCCTTCAGCCCCCAACATCGGAATCACTTGTGGGTACTCCTACGAGCCGACCCGTCTTTAGTCATCACAAGTATCATATATTATGTATAAGTATATACCCGTGATCACCTCCCGAGTGATCACGGCCCGATAGTATAGCATGGCAGACGGACAAAAATGTATGGCCACTGATGATAAACTAGCATCCTATACTAAGCATTAGGATTGCAGGTAAAGGTAACAACAGTAGTAGCAAGGGCAGGCTATGCATCAGGATAGGAATAACGGAAAGCAGTAACATGCCACACTACTCTAATGCAAGCAGTATAGAGGAGAGTAGGTGATATCTGGTGATCAAGGGGGGGGCTTGCCTGGTTGCTCTGGCAAGAGAGAGGGGTCGTCAACACCGTAGTCGTACTGGGTAGCAGCGGCGTCGGTCTCGGTGTCTAGCGAGAGAAGAGGGGGAAGATTAAATAAATAAAATGCAAACAAATGCATGATGATGCATGACATGACAAAGCATGATGCTAGGTGTGCCCTAACGCGGTATGAGGTGGTACCGGTGAAGGGGGGAAACATCCGGGAAAATATCCCTAGTGTTTCGCATTTTTGGATAGATGAACTGGAGGGGGAAAGTTGCGTGTATGCTATGCTAGGGATGCGTGACGGACGAACGGGCTGCGTATCCGAATTCATCTCGTCGTTCTGAGCAACTTTCATGTACAAAGTTTTTCCATCCGAGCTACGGTTTAAAAGATATGATTTTCTAAAGATTTTATTAATTTCTGGAATTTAATTAATTATTTAAATTAATTCAAAATTGGATTTATGACATCAGCATGACGTCATGCTGATGTCAGCAGTCAACAGGGATTGACTGGTCAACCTGACCAGTTGGTCCCACTGGTCAGTGACACATTTTAATTAAACAATTTAATTAACCTAATTAGTATAATTAGGGGGTGGGCCCCACTGTCATACTAATTAATTAGCTAATTAACTAACCAAGTTAATTAGATAAGTAATGTTTAATTAATTTAATTATTTGATTAGTTTAATTAATCAAAATTAATGAAGTTAATTAATTAATTATTTTTTAAACCTTTTTAAAAAACGTTCTGGGCATGGGGGCTCACTGTCATAGGCCCCAGGGGGCTTGCGGGTTACGGGCGGTAGCGGGCGTCGGGCGCCGCCCGTATGGCGCAACGGGTGCCCGCCTGCTGCCGCAAGCACGGCCAACGGGGGGAAGGCACGGCGAGGCTGGGGCGCGCGCTCGCCAGCGGGCGGTGATGACGCATGGGGGTTCGGCGGCGGAGCAGAGGCTGGCGCAAGAGGAGGGGCGAGCTGCGGAGGTGTAGGGGCGAAGCCAGGGCGGCTCGGCAGCAGGTGGAGGCGGGGGGCATTGGGGCGAAGGCAGGGCGGCGCGTCGGTGGGGAGCAGCGGCAGGTGGCCGGGCACGGCGGGGCGCTGTTGCGGCCAAGGCTAGCAGCAAGCAGCAGCACGCAGCAGCACACGGCGATGCAGGACGCGGCGCGAGCACGTAGCAGCACGTGGCAGGTGCCGGGGGCTGTGGGCCGCGTGGCCAGGAGCAAGGGCGACGTCGGCCGCGGTGCGGGCGCGGCGAGCATGGACGCGCG
>NC_041388.1:364893285-364954340 GCF_002162155.2 Triticum dicoccoides
CGTACAAGCACGCGCTGGGCGCGGCGGGGGGGAACGGCGCCGGTGATAGAAAGGGGGGCAGGGAGGAGCTCACGGCAGGGAGTAGGGATCGTGGCAACGGGTGTCTGGGAGGAGGATGTAGATGGCGTGACGGAGAGGAGGCAGGCCGGCGAGGGAGGTCCGGCGAGGCGAGCTCCGGGCACGGGGCGGCGTCGGGCGACCTCCTCCTCTCGATGCCGATCCAATCGAGGGAGAGGGAGGGGGAGATATTTTCTGGGGAGTGGGTGTCGGTGGCGGAGTGGGTCTCACCGGATGGGGGATAAGGAGAGGGAGTGGGTCGGCCTGTAGGTTGGGCTGGGTGGGCCGGTCGGGCGGCCTGGTGGGTTGGCCCAGTTGGGCCATGGCCCGGGGGGGTTTCTTTTCCTTTTTTTATTTCTTTGTATTTTCTTTTCTCTTATTTATTTACTTTTCTATTTTAAATCACTTTAAATTATTTAGGCCTTTTATAAAAATGTGTTTACTGCACCACAAATTCTTAGGCATTTATTTGCACACACCGAACATTTTTGTTTTAATTTTTGAAAACTTTTATCATTTAACCTTATTTTAAATTTAAATTTGACTCGGTTTTGAACTATTGGTAGATTATCAACAGTAACCGTGGTGACGTGACATGATTAGCGTTGGATTACTGTAGCACGATTATCCGGGTGTTACACATACCCATGTAGATCGCGATTGGAAGCGTTCAAGAGAACGGGGTTGATGGAGTCATACTCGTCGTGATCCAAATCACCGATGACCGAGCGCCGAACGGACGGCACCTCTGCGTTCAACACACGTACGGTTGGGAGAGACGTCTCCTCTTTCTTGATCCAGCAAGGGGAGAGGAGAGGTTGATGGAGATCCAGCAGCACGACGGCGTGGTGATGGAAGCAGCGGGATCTCGGCAGGGCTTCGCCAAGCACCAACGAGAGGGAGAGGTGTCACGGAGGGAGAGGGAGGCACCAGGGACTTGGGTGTGGCTGCCCTCCCTCCCCTCCACTATATATACGGACCAGGGGGCGCCGGCCCCTCTAGATCCCATCTAGATGGGGGGGCGGCGGCCAAGGGGTGGCTTGGCCCCCAAGCCAAGTGAAGGCGCCCCCCACCCCTAGGGTTTCCAACCCTAGGCGCACGGGGAGGCCAAAGGGGGCGCACCAGCCCACCAGGGGCTGGTTCCCTTCCCACTTCAGCCCATGGGGCCCTTCGGGATAGGTGGCCCCACCCGGTGGACCCCCGGGACCCTTCCGCTGGTCCCGGTACAGTACCGATGACCCCCGAAACCTTCCCGGTGGCCGAAACTGGCCTTCCTATATATAAATCTTTACCTCCGGACCATTCTGGAACTCCTCGTGACGTCCAGGATCTCATCCGGGACTCCGAACAACTTTCGGGTTACCGCATACTAACATCTCTACAACCCTAGTGTCACCGAACCTTAAGTGTGTAGACCCTACGGGTTTGGGAACCATGCAGACATGACCGAGACAACTCTCCGGCCAATAACCAACAGCGGGATCTGGATACCCATGTTGGCTCCCACATATTCCACGATGATCTCATCGGATGAACCACGATGTCGAGGATTCAATCAATCTCGTATTCAATTCCCTTTGTCAATCGGTACGTTACTTGCCCGAGATTCGATCGTCGGTATCCCAATACCTCGTTCAATCTCGTTACCGGCAGGTCACTTTACTCGTGCCGTAGTGCACGATCCCATGACCAACTACTTAGTCACACTGAGCTCATTGTGATGATGCATTACCAAGTGGGCCCAGAGATACCTCTCCGTCATACGAAGTGACAAATCCCAGTCTCGATTCATGCCAACCCAACAGACACTTTCGGAGATACCTGTAGTGTACCTTTATAGCCACCCAGTTACGTTGTGACGTTTGGCACACCCAAAGCACCCCTACGGTATCCGGGAGTTGCACAATCTCATGGTCTAAGGAAATGATACTTGACACTTAGAAAAGCTCTAGCAAACGAACTACACGATCTTGTGCTATGCTTAGGATTGGGTCTTGTCCATCACATCATTCTCCTAATGATGTGATCCCGTTATCAATGACATCCAATGTCCATGGTCAGGAAACTGTAGCCATCTATTGATCAATGAGCTAGTCAACTAGAGGCTTACTAGGGACATGTTGTGGTCTATATATTCACACATGTATTACGATTTCCGGATAACACAATTATAGCATGAACAATAGACAATTATCATGAACAAGGAAATATAGTAATAACCATTTTATTATTGCCTCTAGGGCATATTTCCAACAGTCTCCCACTTGCACTAGAGTCAGTAATCTAGTTACATTGTGATGAATTGAACACCCATAGAGTTCTGGTGTTGATCATGTTTTGCTCGAGGGAGAGATTTAGTCAATGGATCTGCGGCATTCAGGTCCGTATGCACTTTACAAATATCTATGTCTCCATTTTGAACATTTTCACGAATGGAGTTGAAGCGACGCTTGATATGCCTGGTATTCCTATGAAACCTGGGCTCCTTGGCAAGGGCAATAGCTCCAGTGTTGTTACAGAAGAGAGTCATCGGGCCCGACGCATTGGGAATAACTCCTAGGTCGGTAATGAACTCCTTCACCCAGATTGCTTCTTGTGCTGCCTCCGAGGCTGCCATGTACTCCGCTTCACATGTAGATCCCGCCACGACGCTTTGCTTGCAACTGCACCAGCTGACCGCCCCACCATTCAAAATATACATGTATCCGGTTTGTGACTTGGAGTCATCCAGATCTGTGTCGAAGCTAGCATCGACGTAACCCTTTACGACGAGCTCTTCGTCACCTCCATAAACGAGAAACATATCCTTAGTCCTTTTCAGGTACTTCAGGATATTCTTGACCGTTGTCCAGTGTTCCATGCCGGGATTACTTTGGTACCTTCCTACCAAACTTACGGCAAGGTTTACATCAGGTCTGGTACACAGCATGGCATACATGATAGACCCTATGGCCGAGGCATAGGGGACGACACTCATCTTTTCTCTATCTTCTGCCGTGGTCGGGCATTGAGCCATGCTCAATCTCGTACCTTGCAACACAGGCAAGAACCCCTTCTTTGACTGATCCATATTGAACTTCTTCAATATCTTGTCAAGGTACGTACTCTGTGAAAGACCAATGAGGCGTCTTGATCTATCTCTATAGATCTTGATGCCTAATATGTAAGGAGCTTCTCCAAGATCCTTCATTGAAAAACACTTGTTCAAGTAGGCCTTTATTCTTTCCAAGAATTCTATATCATTTCCCATCAACAATATGCCATCCACATACAATATGAGAATTGCTACAGAGCTCCCACTCACTTTCTTGTAAACGCAGGCTTCTCTATAAGTCTGTGTAAACCCAAACGCTTTGATCATCTCATCAAAACGAATGTTCCAACTCCGAGATGCTTGCACCAGCCCATAGATTGAGCGTTGGAGCTTGCACACCTTGTCAGCATTCTTAGGATCGACAAAACCTTCCGGCTGCATCATATACAATTCTTCCTTAAGGAAACCATTAAGGAATGTCGTTTTGACGTCCATTTGCCATATCTCATAATCATAGAATGCGGCGATTGCTAACATGATTCGGACGGACTTCAGCTTCGCTACGGGTGAGAAAGTCTCATCGTAGTCAACCCCTTGAACTTGTCGATAACCCTTAGCGACAAGCCGAGCTTTATAGATGGACACATTACCATCCGCGTCTATCTTCTTCTTAAAGATCCATTTATTTTCTATGGCTCGTCGATCATCGGGCAAGTCAGTTAAAGTCCATACTTCGTTTTCATACATGGATCCTATCTCGGATTTCATGGGTTCCAGCCATTTGTCGGAATCTGGGCCCGCCATCGCTTCTTCATAGTTTGAAGGTTCACCATTGTCTAACAACATGATTTCCAGGACAGGGTTGTCGTACCACTCTGGTGCGGAACGTGTCCTTGTGGACCTACGAAGTTCAGTAGCAACTTGATCTGAAGTTTCATGATCATCATCATTAACTTCCTCTCTAGTTGGTGCAGGCACCTCAGGAACATTTTCCTGAGCTGCGCCACTCTCCGGTTCAAGAGGCAATACTTCATCAAGTTCTACTTTCCTCCCACTTACTTCTTTCGAGAGAAACTCTTTCTCTAGAAAGGATCCATTCTTGGCAACAAAGATCTTGCCTTCGGATCTGAGGTAGAAGGTATACCCAATAGTTTCTTTAGGGTATCCTATGAAGACGCATTTTTTCGATTTGGGTTCGAGCTTTTCAGGTTGAAGTTTCTTCACATAAGCATCGCATCCCCAAACTTTTAGAAACGACAGCTTAGGTTTCTTCCCAAACCATAATTCATACGGTGTTGTCTCAACGGATTTCGACGGAGCCCTATTTAAAGTGAATGCGGCAGTCTCTAAAGCATAGCCCCAAAATGACAATGGTAGATCGGTAAGAGACATCATAGATTGCACCATATTCAATAGAGTGTGATTACGACGTTCGGACACACCTTACGCTGAGGTGTTCCAAACGGCGTGAGTTGTGAAACTATTCCACATTTACTTAAGTGCGTGCCAAATTCGTGACTCAAGTATTCTCCCCCACGATCTGATCGCAAGAACTTGATTTTTCCTGTCATGTTGATTCTCAACCTCACTCTGAAATTCCTTGAACTTTTCAAAGGTCTCAGACTTGTGTTTCATTAAGTAGACATACCCATATCTACTCAAGTCATCAGTGAGGATGAGAACATAACGATAGCCACCGCGAGCCTCAACACTCATTGGACCGCACACATTAGTATGTATGATTTCCAATAAGTTGGTTGCTCGCTCCATTGTTACGGAGAACGGAGTCTTGGTCATTTTGCCCATGAAGCATGGTTCGCACGTGTCAAATGATTCATAATCAAGAGACTCCAAAAGTCCATCTGCATGGAGTTTCTTCATGCGTTTGACACCAATGTGACCAAGGCGGCAGTGCCACAAGTATGTGGGACTATCATTATCAACCTTACATCTTTTGGTATTCACGCTATGAATATGTGTAACATCACATTCGATATTAAATAAGAATAAACCATTGACCAGCGGGGCATGACCATAAAACATATCTCTCATATAAATAGAACAACCATTATTCTCAGATTTAAATGAGTAGCCATCTCGTATTAAACAAGATCCTGATACAATGTTCATGCTCAAAGCTGGCACTAAATAACAATTATTGAGGTTTAAAACTAATCCCGTAGGTAAATGCAGAGGTAACGTGCCGACGGCGATCACATCGACCTTGGAACCATTCCCGACGCGCATCGTCACCTCGTCCTTCGCCAGTCTCCGCTTATTCCGCAGCTCCTGTTTTGAGTTACAAATATGAGAAACCACACCGGTATCAAATACCCAGGAGCTACTACGAGTACTGGTAAGGTACACATCAATAATATGTATATCACATATACCTTTGGTGTTGCCGGCCTTCTTGTCCGCTAAGTACTTGGGGTAGTTCCGCTTCCAGTAACCACTTCCCTTGCAATAAAAACACTCAGTCTCAGGCTTGGGTCCATTCTTTGGCTTCTTCCCGGCAGCTTGCTTACCGGGCGCGGCAACTCCCTTGCTGTCCTTCGTGAAGTTCTTTTTACCCTTGCCTTTCTTGAACTTAGTGGTTTTATTCATCATCAACACTTGATGTTCCTTTTTGATTTCCACCTCCGCTGATTTCAGCATCGAATATACCTCAGGAATGGTCTTTCCATCCCCTACATTTTAAGTTCATCACAAAGCTCTTGTAGCTAAGTGGGAGCGACTGAAGGATTCTGTAAACGACCGCATCATCTGGGAGATTAACTCCCAGCTGAGACAAGTGGTTGTGCAACCCAAACATTTTGAGTATGTGCTCGCTGACGGAACTATTCTCCTCCATCTTACAACTATAGAACTTGTCAGAGACTTCATATCTCTCGACCTGGGCATGAGCTTGGAAAACCATTTTCAGCTCTTGGAACATCTCATATGCTCTCTGTTGCTCAAAACGCTTCTGGAGCCCCGGTTCTAAGTTGTAAAGCATGCCGCACTGAACCAGGGAGTAATCATCAACACGGGACTGCCAAGCATTCATAATGTCTTGGTTTGCTGGGGATGGTGCTTCACCTAGCGGTGCTTCAAGGACATGCTTTCTTGGCAGCTATGAGGATGATCCTCAAGTTCCGGACCCAGTCCGTATAGTTGCTACCATCGTCTTTCAGCTTGGTTTTCTCTAGGAACGCGTTGAAGTTGAGGACAACATTAGCATGGGCCATTTGATCTACAAGACATATTGTAAAGATTTTAGACTAAGTTCATGATAATTAAGTTCATCTAATCAAATTATTCAATGAACTCCCACTCAGATAGACATCCCTCTAGTCATCTAAGTGATACATGATCCGATTCAACCAGGCCGTCTCCGATCATCACGTGAGACGGACTAGTCATCATCGGTGAACATCTTCATGTTGATCGTATCTTCTATACGACTCATGTTCGACCTTTCGGTCTTCCATGTTCCGAGGCCATGTTTGTACATGCTAGGCTCGTCAAGTCAACCTAAGTGTATTGCGTGTGTAAATCTGGCTTACACCCGTTGTATGCGAATGTTAGAACCTATCACACCCGATCATCACGTGGTGCTTCGGAACAACGGACCTTAGCAATGGTGCACAGTTAGGGGGAACACTTTCTTGAAATTATTGTGAGGGATCATCTTATTTATGCTACCGTCGTTCTAAGCAAATAAGATGTAAAACATGATAAACATCACATGCAATCAAATAGTGACATGATATGGCCAATATCATTTTGCTCCTTTTGATCTCCATCTTCGGGGCGCCATGATCATCGTCGTCACCGGCATGACACCATGTTCTCCATCATCATGATATCCATCATCGTGTCTTCATGAAGTTGTCTCGTCAACTATTACTTCTACTACTATGGCTAACGGTTAGCGGTAAAGTAAAGTAATTACATGACGTTTATGTTGACACGCAGGTCATAAATAAATTAAGACAACTCCTATGGCTCGTGTCGGTTGTCATACTCATCGACATGCAAGTCGTGATTCCTATTACAAGAACATGATCAATCTCATACATCACATATATCATTTATCACATCCTTTTGGCCATATCACATCACACGGCATATGCTGCAAAACACAAGTTAGACGTCCTCTAATTGTTGTTGCAAGTTTTACGTGGCTGCTATAGGTTTCTAGCAAGAACGTTTCTTACCTACGCCAAAACCACAACGTGATATGCCAATTTCTATTTACCCTTCATAATGACCCTTTTCATCGAATTCGATCCGACTAAAGTGGGAGAGACAGACACCCGCTAGCCACCTTATGCAACTAGTGCATGTCAGTCGGTGGAACCAGTCTCATGTAAGCGTACATGTAAGGTCGGTCTGGGCCGCTTCATCCCAAGATGCCGCCGAATCAAGATAAGACTAGTAACGGCAAGTAAATTGACAAAATCAACGCCCACAACAACTTGTGTTCTACTCGTGCATAGAAACTAGGCATAGACCTAGCTCATGATGCCACTGTTGGGGAACGTAGCAGAAATTTTAAAAAAATTCTACGCATCACCAAGATCAATCTATGGAGTCATCTAGCAACGAGGGGAATAGGAGTGCATCTACATACCCTTGTAGATCGCGAGCGGAAGCGTTCAAGAGAACGGGGTTGATGGAGTCGTACTCGTCGTGATCCAAATCACCGATGACCGAGCGTCGAACGGACGGCACCTCCGCGTTCAACACACGTACGATTGGGAGAGACGTATCCTCCTTCTTGATCCAGCAAGGGGAGAGGAGAGGTTGATGGAGATCCAGCAGCACGACGGTGTGGTGGTGGAAGCAGCGGGATCTCGGCAGGGCTTCGCCAAGCACCAACGAGAGGGAGAGGTGTCACGGAGGGAGAGGGAGGCGCCAGGGACTTGGGTGCGGCTTCCCTCCCTCCCCTCCACTATATATAGGGGCCAGGGGGCGCCAGCCCCTCTAGATCCCATCTAGATGGGGGGCGGCGACCAAGGGGTGGCTTGGCCCCCAAGCCAAGTGGAGGCGCCCCCACCCCTAGGGTTTCCAACCCTAGGTGCAGGGGGAGGCCCAAGGGGGGCGCACAAGCCCACCAGGGGCTGGTTCCCTTCCCACTTCAGCCCATGGGGTCCTCCGGGATAGGTGGCCCCACCCGGTGGACCCCCGGGACCCTTCCGGTGGTCCCGGGACAATATTGGTGACCCCCGAAACCTTCCCAGTGGCCGAAACTGGTCTTCCTATATATAAATCTTTACCTCCAGACCATTTCGGAACTCCTCGTGGCGTCCGGGATCTCATCCGGGACTCCGAACAACTTTCGGGTTACCGCATACTAACATCTCTACAACCCTAGCGTCACTGAACCTTAAGTGTGTAGACCCTACGGGTTCGGGAACCATGGAGACATGACCGAGACAACTCTCTGGCCAATAACCAACAGCGGGATCTGGATACCCATGTTGGCTCCCACATATTCCACGATGATCTCATCGAATGAACCACGATGTCGAGAATTCAATCAATCCCGTATTCAATTCCCTTTGTCAATCGGTACGTTACTTGCCCGAGATTCGATCGTCGGTATCCCAATACCTCGTTCAATCTCGTTACCGGCAAGTCATTTTACTTGTGCCATAATGCATGATCCCGTGACCAACTACTTAGTCACACTGAGCTCATTATGATGATGCATTACCGAGTGGGCCCAGAGATACCTCTCCGTCATACGGAGTGACAAATCCCAGTCTCGATTCATGCCAACCCAACAGACACTTTCGGAGATACCTATAGTGTACCTTTATAGCCACCCAGTTACATTGTGATGTTTGGCACACCCAAAGCACTCCTACGGTATCCGGGAGTTGCACAATCTCATGGTCTAAGGAAATGATACTTGACACTTAGAAAAGCTCTAGCAAACGAACTACACGATCTTGTGCTATGCTTAGGATTGGGTCTTGTCCATCACATCATTCTCCTAATGCTGTGATCCCGTTATCAATGACATCCAATGTCCATGGTCAGGAAACTGTAACCATCTATTGATCAACGAGCTAGTCAACTAGAGGCTTACTAGGGACATGTTGTGATCTATATATTCACACATGTATTACGATTTCCGGATAACACAATTATAGCATGAACAATAGACAATTATTATGAACAAGGAAATATAATAATAACCATTTTATTATTGCCTCTAGGGCATATTTCCAACACAACCCACCCGGGGGCGCCTAGCAAGCCAGGCGTGCCCTGGTGTCTTGTGCCCACCAGGGTTGCCTTCCTAGTTGCTTCTTATTTTCCTAATTTTTGTAATATTTCAAAACTGACAAAAAATTGCGAATTTGTTGAAGTCCGTATCACGTACCTCCTCTTTTTTCACGATTCTGGAGTGTTCCGGAAGGTTTCTTTTATATGTTCCTCTGGTGTCATAGTTTGGATAATATTGCTTTCAACATTAATGAACGTACCTGAGATATAATGTTTGATTCTTTGTCCATTGATCACCTTCGGGTTAGTACCTTCGCTATTATTTATTTTGATAGCTCCAGAACGATAAATTTCTTCTATATTATATGGTCCTTCCCATTTGGAGAGAAATTTTTCTGCAAAAAATCTGAAACGAGAGTTGTACAAAAGAACATATTCTCCAACTTTGAATTCACGTTTTTGGATTATTTTGTCGTGCCATCTTTTAACTTTTTTTTTAAATAACTTGGCATTTTTCATAGGCTTGGGTTCTCCATTCATCTAGCGAGCTAATATTCAAATAACCTCTTTTCACCGGCAAGTTCAAAATCATAGTTGAGTTCTTTGATTGCCCAATAATCTATGGACTACGAAATATCCTATTTGCTGCTCATGAGCGGCAAATAGTCGAGCCTTCGCTGAAGGGCAGGCACGAATGGGCCGACCCAAGTGTCCTTCCTTCTTTGGTTATTTTTATTTTTATGTCGTTTTCTATTTTTAAAAATCTTTTTTCTTCTGTTTTGGTTTTCTTTCTCTTCTTTTATTTTTGTTTTCTGTCTTTTTATTTTTACACTTTTTTCTTGTTTGTTTCTTTTAAATATACAATGAACTTTTTACATTTTTGTTGTATAAATCAAATGCTTTTTAATACACATTGAACAATTTTTAATACATGCTGATTTTTTTAATGTACACTGAATTTTTGTTGTATACTTCAAACATTTTTTAATACACATTATACAGGGTTTTAATACATGGTGAACTTTTTTAGTATACATAGGACTTTTTATAAGACACACACTAATTTCTTTCATGAAATATATGTTTCCATTTTTAATAGGGTTTCAAATATCTAACTCCTAAAAAACATGTTTTCTTAATAAAATGACTGCAAAACACGGAAAAAAAAAGAAAAAACAACTCGGGGGAAGAATGGTCCGGCCCATTCGCACCACTCATCGCGTCCTTGGTTCTCATGGGATTGAATATGAAGAATGTTGGACAGCCCGGATAAATGGGACAGGTTTGCGTTCGATTGGGTATTCAAACAGTTATGGACTGTACGCCCGAACTTGGGGAAAGTGGGTGGTTTGATTGAAGATGCTCTAAGTAGTGGGTTTTTCATTGGGGTTTCATTGGATCATATGAATGGCGTCATCGAATACAGTTGATATGCATTCATATGCCTAGGTGTAAAAAAAATGAGAAAAATACTACTACTACTCACTTGTACTCCCTCTGTTTCTAAATATAAGTCTTACATTTCAAATGGACTACAACATACAGATGTATGTAGACATATTTTAAAGTGTAGATTTATTCATTTTACTGTAGTCATTTGTTGGAATCTTTAGAAAGACTTATATTTGGGAACGGATGGAGTATGTGTTTTAGAACCTCGTAAGGTCATGGTAGTACTGTAGTGTCATTTCTTTTATGTATGTGTTTCATATCCAAGCGCTCTATTATCTTTATTTCCACTCTTCCGAAGATCCAGCACAATAATGGTTGTACCCGGTATGAATGGATAAGAGGACTTGGATTGAATGAGTGGTGCGGTGCACGCGCTCACCACGCGGTGCGCGCACCAAGGACGCCCGTGCGCCCCTGGCCGCATGCATGCGCATGCCGCGACCACGCCGCGCGCGCGCGCCCGGCATCGCACGTCCACCCCACGGCGTCCATCACGCCCACTCGAGCGCGCTCCATCATCCCGCCCCGCCTTTCCGGTACACGGCCACGACAGCCAAGATCGCGCACAGCCCACGCCCGTCGCCATCGGCCCCGCCGTCCGGCGCGCGGCCGTAAACGCGACGCCGTTCCGCTGTCGCAGAGCGGGGTGGAATAGGCCCGGCCCGTACGCGCTCGGCCGGTCGACGGCGGCACATGGGGGTGGGGTCGTGGCCTGTCCCCCAACGAACCAGGCCCCTTTTGGCTCCTCCCCCGGTGGTGACAAATCAATACGCCGCCACTGATTGCCTGTGCTTAGCAGTAGACCAGTAGTTAAGCCGTTCTTTTCCCTGGTGGGGTTGCTGTGCTAGCGCCGAGCTGCTCCACTCCGCTGCAGCTGCAGCTGCTCCACTCCCAACTAAAACTAAACAAAACTTAGTCGAATCCTTTTCTCGTCTTACTTAAGATTACTTTTGGCTTTCGTGTCTGCAGCTGCGGGTGCACGTAACACCGAGAGTGATCACTGATCATCACCTCTGGCCTCTGCAAGTCTGCATGCATGTGATCAAAAGCAAAGCAGCGAGCCGTGCGGCGTGATTACAACTTAGAAGCATACGCGATGGATTTGGTGATCAGCCAAAAGTAGACGAGGCACAACACATGGGCCGTGATTATATAAAACTTAAGAGCATGTACGGGTCGGTCGGCGTGGTTGGGGTAGAAATTTTGTTATCGAGATGTGGGGAGCGCGGAGGGTCGACATTGAAGATACAGACTGACTCCAGCAAAGGCAGGAAGCACCCGCCGTGGCAAACAAGTTTCTTTTTCTAGGGGACAACGAAGTGTTTTTTTTCTTTTTATTTGAGCTGAGATAACGAAGTGGTTGGGGGCCTGGGCTCCTTCCCGACCACGACGAAACGTGGGCCGATCGTAGGTGCAATTGTTTGTTTGTTAGGGGCCGGAGAGTGGGCCTTTCCCTTTGTTTTCCTTCTCTCGAGTTGGGCTGATGCACAACGATCACTGCAGCAGTTTCCGCGAGCAACATATTGCACATTTGCACTGAAGGTTGGAATGGATAGTACTGACGTGGAGGACAAAGAAAAAAAACTTTCCGTATCTGATCTACTCCTGCCCCGCAGTAGTGAGCGGAGAAAAATAAGTCCAGATGCAACTGCGATCAGTACAACCCATAGCGAATTTATTCCGGACAATTGTGTCAGCGTCGCTCATAAGATATCACCATCCCAGGACTAGGATTCAACGTTAAAGGGCCTACTGCCGACGCCCGTGTGATCCGACACCCAACATCTTTCCCCGAGCAAAACAGACAGGATTCTAGTGGATAGTACATCCAGAGAATCTCTCCGTAAAGAAATGCTTAGAGTATCTTCAGCCACGTCCACAATAGGTCCCCTGACAATTTTTTAATCTCGGCGTTCAAAAATCGGCCTAATCACATCTCCAGAAATTTGTTTTTGGCCGGTTTAGGCCAAAACTAACACTGGCGGATCCAGGCTGAACCCGGTGCGCTGGCTGCGGGCCCACCGAGTCAGAACACTCGCCTCGTCGTTCTCACAGCGCCTCGGTTTCCCGCGAGGAATCAATGCCAAGGCTGCCGTCAGTCAGCCTTCCATTAATTCCTCGTGAACGACGCGGCAACGCCTCCCTCCCGCCACGCGTACGCACGGCGCCCAGCCCCCGCCCGCTATAAAGCAACGCCTACCCCAAGCCTGTGGCCACACCTCGCCCACAACCGCCGAGCACTGCCTCTCTCTCCCCGTGCGTAGCCGCCGTCGACGCTACTCCCTCTCTCTCTCCCCGTGCCCAGACGCGACGATGGGCGAGCGGTTCCCCGGCGATGGGGCGGCGACCAATGGCTTCGATCGCCGCTCGTTGTACGAGTGGGAAACCCGCTTGCTGTTCGAGGCCAACATCCCGGCGCCTCCTGACATGCGCACGCCGAGGCGGTGAAAGCTCAGTGCCGGTGGCGTTCCCATCCCCCCGTTGCCCAACGTCACCGTGCGTGCCGACTACTTCGCCAACGAGGTCGGCCGCGTGCGGGTGTCGCTGACGGAGGAGCAGCAGGCCCTCCCGCAGTATGCCGCCGGCAACCACGAGGCGTGGGCGGCATACTTCCAGCATCGGCAGGCGCAACGGCTGGCCTCCACCAACGTGGCACCGGTGGTGCGGCGGACGAAGAACATCGAGGGCAGCCGTCTATGGTGGGGCACCCCAGGCAGCACTCTCCACGCCGTCCTCCAGCACCTCGAGGGCGGCAATGACCCATCCTTGACGTACTCTGCTGCCCCACCACGCGAATGGATGCCGAGGAGGACGATGACCTCTTCCTCCTCTTCCTCCTGCTCCTCCTCCTCCGGGTCACCGGTATTGTTCCGCGTCAAGGCCCAGCCTGCGGAGACGCCGCTCAGCCGGCGCACCCGCAACGCCGACATCGTCATCAACGAGGGCGGGCGCGCCTCCTCCTCGGCTCCTCCCCGCTTCATCAAGCCGAAGACAGAGCCAGGGCTCGTCGCCGCCGTGTAGACGGAGCCCGGGCTCGCCTCCGTGAAGACCGAGCCAGGGCTCGCCGCCGTGAAGACCGAGCTGGAGCTCTCCGACGCGGCGGCCTTGAAGTGGGCGCGCGAAGACTGGCGCGGACGGAGTTGGAGCGCCAGTGCCGCACCCTTGAGCAGATCGCCGCTCGGCGCCGTGGCCGCGACGAGGGAGGCGTCGTCGTTCTCGACGATGACAGCGACGAGGACGCGCCGCCACCGGTCCGCCAGGGCGACCCCGGGCAGGGGTCCAAGAGGGGCGGCCGCATGAAGGAGGAGGAGAAGGACGATGGCGACTTCGCCGCGCTCAACGCGTTCTTCGGCCTGCAGTTGCGGCCTTTGTTTTTTTAAGTACTTCACTTTGCTATGTAAAAAACTATTTAAGTCGCCTTAATAATGTCATGTTTGCCGAATTTTAGCCGAATCTTTGTCTCGTTTGCCGAATTTTAGCTGAATTCTTTTTCAAAAAAAAAAGTAAAAACGCCTTCTGGGGACGACCCTGGGGCCGGCGCCTGGGAGCCCCAAAACCCCCATGCCGATTTTTACGTCGGTTCGCCATCAGACGGCTATTTTACGAACCCCTAGTGGGCCAACGGCTGGAGATGCTCTTATCCTTCCCGAGAAAGAAAAATGCTTATGTTCTCTCACCACCGTGCTAGAAAGAATCGTAGTTGCATATAGTGCCGTGGAGATAAGTTGCTGCTAGATTCAGAATGTCACGAAAGAAAATCAAACCAAACTCCAGCCGGATCTGCAGAACGAGGATGGGTTTCTATTTAAGGGCCTTTTTAATTCGTAGGATTGCAAAAATGCAGGAATAGAAAAAATATAGGATTGGAATGACATGGTTATTGGATTCTTATAGGATTTAAATTTGTTTGATTATGCCAATGAAAAAACAAATGATTTATTTCAAAATGTTGGAGTGGATGTTAGAATTTCTATGAAATATAGTATAAATGAATTCTTAGGAAAAATTCCTACATGATTCAATCCTACAAATCAAACAGCCAACATAAAAAAATTTCCCAAGGATTTTAATCCTTTAAAAATCTTATAAAAATCCTTTGAATCAAAGAGGCCCTAAACAGTTTTAGCAAAATATATGTTACATGTCACCCGAAGCTTGGCATAATATTTCAGACCCTTTGATTCTCATGGAGAACCTCTAAATTTTAATTGGGCCGCTCGTATTTTCCTAAATTTATTTTAGTTGTTTCGACTATGTGCGTTTAGTGGAGAAGACGTTCTCGTCGAAGATAAGGAGGTCTGTGGCGACTTCGCCAATCTCAAGATAATGTGCCGGCTTAATCTCTTAAAGGTGCTCATAGGATTAGAATGCGTGTGCGGTCATACTTATGAGTGTGTGTATATGTATGGGCATTTGTATCGTGTTAAAAAAGAGAGAAGTGCATATTTCAACCCTCAACTTTTGCCCTAGTCTAATTTACAAACCCGAACTCTAATACCATCTAAATTACAACCCCCAACTCTCAAAACCGGTCAGGATTCAACCCTCCCCTCTCTGTTGATCGGTTTTGACCTGGTTGACCGGTTTTGACCAGTCAACAGGTCCAGTCAGTATGCCACATCAGCAAAAAAATGCAAAATTTCCAAGGAAACAACCTGTAAAATCAAAGAAAATCCAGGAAAAGAAATAAGAAATCCAATTTCCGAAAAACACGGAAAATAAAAAAATGAATTTCCAAAAAAAATCCAGAAACTCAAATTCCAGAAAAAAAATCATTTTTTATTTTCCCTAGCTTTTTTCGGAATTTTGCCTTTTTATATTTTTCCCTAATCTTATAGATTTTTATTTACTTTTTCTTGAAATTCTGAAGAAAAAAAATCTGACGTGGCATGCTGATTGGACTCGTTGACTAGTCAAAACTGGTCACCCCAAGTCAAAATCGGTCAACAGGGTGGGGAGGGTTGAATCCTGGCCGGTTTTGAGACTTGGGGGTTGTAATTTAAACGGTATTAAAGTTCAGGGTTGTAAATTAGACTAGAGCAAGAGTTCAGGGTTGAAATATGCACTTCTTTCTTAAAAAACACCGAAGAGTATACAGTAATATCTTTGTCGGCAATTGCAAAGCATAAACCTTTGTATCATATACTCAGAAAGCAAGTACGTAAAAAACACACCAACGTTAACTCTAACACATTTAGGCAACAAATCATGTAAATCATAGATTATTTCAGACTAACATGTGTATCAAATAAATCTCGATTTGATTACACGCCACGCTTTCATAGAAAGAACTTTTCCTTTAACCAACACGACTTGAGAATTTTCCACAGTGAAACCAACATAATAATTATTCCACCAAAAAAACCCAACATAATAACTATTTTATTTTCAACACACCAATAATTTGGTTCTGACAACTTTAAATACTTGCTTTATGACAATAATACATTATATAATTTTTATTCGATGCTGCTATTGTTACAAATTGAAATTGCCAACATAATTTGCATTGAGCATTTCCACAAAGACTGAAATTGAGGCCAAATGATTTGTTTTTTATAAAAACACTTCAGTTGTGAATAATATATTTTTTCTATCGACACCAATGTCCGCTTTCAATACAAATTTCATCCATCTTAAAAATTCCCTTCGTATATCTACAACGTAATGACTCCTAATGTTAAGGTTGACACGATATGAGCACAATGTGAAGGCCATTTGTGTTGATCTGGTGCCCATTCCCCACCACTATGTAGATGTGGGTTTGCTGGATCATGATGTTCGAGTGGGACTGCACATGTCAGGATATGAAGTCATTGTCTTTGATATTGCCGCCCAGGAACAAAATGCATACGAGGGCATATGGATGTTGTTGGATGACCGACATACGTGCTGAAACTGACTATCCATATAGAACAAACGAATGATGCATGCATGCCGAAATGCGACAACGTCTCATGGCGGGAGTTTAGTCGCAGTCATGTACCATAATCACCACCCACAACACAACTTGAAAGCCGACATTGTGCATGGCGTGGTTGCTTGCCACCTAATTGCACCCTAATGATAGGTTCATTGGGGTAGGCGTGCTAGGGGAGCGACAAGGGCAATGAGATCTCACCTAATGAACATGAAATCATACAACCATTCGATTTACCGCCAACAGAGAGAAGGACGATCATCATGACAAAAAAATAGGTATGCTGGGGGAACGACAAGGGCAATGAGATGCCACCCAATGAACATGGAATCATACAACCATTCGATTAGCGCCAACAGGGAGAAGGACGACCATCACGGAAGAAGAAGGACGATGTTGCTAGGACCACTAGCAAAGCGAGGTGCATGGGGGGTTTCATTGGCAGTAGAAATATTTACAAGGAGAACACGAGTCAGTGGATGAGTTGACATGCCAATTGATAAGCTGCCAGCTTTAGGAAAACTTATATGTGACATCTGGAGTAAAAACATTCCCTCATGCTATCTAGATATCCCTCTTGTCTTGTTAAAGCTGTCGTTCTAGACAAGATAAGGCTAAACATTAAAATTTGTGACTAGTAATATTTCTCAAAATTTGAAAATACATACTCGAAAAGCGATGTACTCCCTCCGTCTCACAATATAAGATAATACTTGGATTCCATAAATAGTTAATGAATATATTCACAGGAATTTAAATTATTTTAGGTCCATTTTTTGCGGGGGTTTTTAAGTCCATTATTACATGAGAATGGATCGTGCTCTGCACCTTGAATGTATGTAATAAATGGAAAAAAGAAAAACCGTGCCAACCGAAAGATCACGTTTCACCGTAAAAAAACCCAGAAAGATCACGTTTTGGCGAGGCTCTGCTCTGGTTGGATCGCCATTATCATTTCTGCAAGCTACGCCGGCCCCACTTCACCGTCCCCGTCCTTGACGGCCACCCCTGGGCCCCACACAGGTTCCAATCAATAGAGGCAGGCGAACTCCGCCCCACCCGCACCGCGTCTTCACGAACCACAGACCCGTCCCGTGCCGCCGGGCCCACGTAGGCAGGCACCCGTGGCCAGCTCGGCGCACGTACATCGGGCGCAGGGATCGCTCCGGTGCGGCGCGACGGTCGCCTACGGCCTCGAGCCTCCTCCCTCTCCCGACCTCACAAACGCTAGCCCCGCGAGGCCGCCCCGCCCCTCCCGACCTCGCCCCCTCCGCCTCCTTGGGCCCCGCCGCCGGCTTAGGGTTTCGCGGGCCAGGCCCCTCCCGGCCGCCGCCGGCGATGCGAGTGCGCCCGCGCAGGTAGCCCCGCCCCCGCCCGCCGATCCCATTCGCCCGCGCGCGCGCGCCATGTCGCTCCTACGGAGGCGGAGGCAGCAGCAGTCGCCGCCGCCGCCCTCGCCGGGCGACGACAGCAATGGCTCCGACCACGACGACAAGGACAAGGACAAGGGGAAGAAGCCGGCGCAGGAGCAGCCGTCCTCCTCCGCCTCCGCGCCGCCGTCCAAGGAGGCCGGCCGGCGGGCCAGGGGCAAGTGGTCGTGCGTGGACAGCTGCTGCTGGCTCGTCGGCTGCGTCTGCTCCTCCTGGTGGCTGCTGCTCTTCCTCTACAACGCCATGCCGGCCTCCTTCCCGCAGTACGTAACGGAGGCCATCACGGGCCCGCTCCCGGACCCGCCCGGGGTCAAGCTGCAGAAGGAGGGGTTGCACGCCAAGCACCCCGTCATCTTCGTGCCGGGGATCGTCACGGGAGGCCTCGAGCTCTGGGAGGGCCATCACTGCGCCGAGGGGCTCTTCCGGAAGCGCCTCTGGGGCGGCACATTCGGCGACGTGTACAAGAGGTCGCTTTCTTACCTGTTAGGTGTTGCATTCGCATCCGTCGCGTGTCCGTTAAGTCTCTAACTTTGTTTGGTCGTTATTAGGGCTGCTTTAGCAATCGACGCTAGGATCCTTTAATAGAATGAGTCCCATGTTATTCTTCTTGGCTTGCTTTGTTGTTTGTCGAGCTTTTGGGAATTGTTTTGGCAGAGTTAGGACTTCAGGACAGTAGTCTGATTCCATAGGCTGCCAATCCCTCGTGTTCTCTAACGCCCTTTCCGTAGATTTCTTTTATATATCTTATTAATGTGTCTGAGCTGTAGGACTAGAGGTTCATTCCAGATCTTCTGAAGTCTGGGTTAGGGTGTATGATTCCTCAATGGCGAGGTGCTCAGTCAAGAACTGGGACTTAGGTGCTCAATAGAAAGTTGGTTCCAATTTTGGATGTTTTTTATTACTTTCTCAATGGTTGATTTGTTACGGTGGAGGGATTAGAATTCTTGGTAATTTGAACTTTATTTGTGTTTCTTAAGCTAGTTTTGTACTGTTTAATTGTGTAAGTACTTGGGATATTTCTATGAAATGTTGGGTGTGACAATCACTTTCAGCTGCCTTGGAATGCTGTTTTTTGTTACTAGCATGGGAGCAGGATTTGAGTGGGCAAGATGTGACTTTGAGAGCTGCATGGAGTGCACATGTTGTAAAACTAGGCAACATTGTGTCCCCCACTGGCTATGAGGGGATGTTGATATAGGGAAATTCTTGTACAAGAGAAATCTAGATTATGTGTGTTCAGGTCCTTTAGGAGAAATTATAATTTGCGTTAAACAAAGCTTTCGATGTAGTCATGGGATGCCTTTTGGAGTAGATATTTATATCCGACTGTTTCATTATTTATTATTCAAATACTGCTTTTCTGGAAAGGTCGATGTTGCCTACTTTCTGGTGAGAGTAATAACGTGATCCCTGAACAGCATACCTGCTATTCCTTCTAAGCCTTGTGTTGTTGAGCTATCCCTATGTAGGAAAAGTAGATGACTCACTTTGCATTGAAGTAACTGCCTTTATTTACAGTCACATTTTGGCAGGGGTGGTAATCTTGGTGCTCTACTTGTTTGCAAAACTTCAGATTCTACAGTAAAATATCTTGTTTAGAGAAAAGCCTAATTTGAATCCTAAAACTTATGTGCTAGAAAACTAATTAATGTAGTCTTTTAGTGTTTCGTTTCTTCGTTCAATTTCGATTCCTGCATTCCCTTGGGAAATTAGAAATCTCATTCAGGGGCTTGTGTATCGTGCTATATATGACATTAAAAGTTCAGCACTGTAGCAATTTCTTGTGGGATTAGCTGTTACATGGTATATGGCATTGCATTTACTTTGTCGTAAATACCTGCATTAAGACGTTACAGTCTGAACAAATTTAATATCCTGAACCCTGTTACCAAGAATGAAGTTGATATTTTACAAATAGAAGCAGAGTCTAAATCTCTTATGACATAGCTTCAGTCTTGAAACTGAAATATCCATGCAAAGCTAGATGCTATACTGCCCGCTGTAACATGGATTGACCCGAGAGTTATACTTCATTTGATGCTGTATTACAGTCACTACTGCTAAGGTTACATGTTACAGAGTTTGCTACTTTTTGATTTTTAGTTTATTGTTTATTTTTTCCAACTCTTTCTACTGAAGGAGCTTTTGCCTAGAATATGTGCTCTTTATGTTTTGCCTGCAGTCATCAAAGCTTACTTATCATATACTCTAAGTTGGTTATTGTACTAGTCTCCTTCATTTTGCTAGAGCATTCTTTTGGGTATAGTTGTGCACTATCACAGACCTGCTTCTGCTTGTAATCTCTTTAATCCTCTTGAAACATTTTTCAGGCCTTTATGCTGGATTGAACATATGTCATTGGACAACGAAACTGGATTAGATAAACCAGGAATAAGAGTTAGGCCGGTCACAGGCCTTGTCGCAGCTGACTATTTTGTCCCTGGCTATTTTGTTTGGGCAGTCCTGATTGCCAATTTAGCTCGGATTGGATATGAAGAAAAGAACATGTACATGGCTGCTTATGATTGGAGGTTATCATTCCAGAACACTGAGGTATGACATAGATTGCATCATTAGCTATATTTTCTTCGTTATGTGAATGCTACTGATATATGATGCTCTGTCATGTTTCTAACTTAAATTGCCATCTGCAGACCCGTGATCAAACATTGAGCAGAATAAAGAGTAACATTGAGCTCTTGGTAGCGACTAATGGTGGAAATAGGGCGGTGGTGATCCCACATTCCATGGGAGTTCTCTATTTTCTTCATTTTATGAAGTGGGTAGAAGCACCTTCTCCCATGGGTGGTGGTGGTGGTCCTGATTGGTGTGCAAAGCACATCAAAGCTGTAGCAAACATTGGTGGGCCTTTCTTAGGAGTTCCAAAGGCTGTTGCTGGGCTTTTCTCATCTGAAGCCAAAGATGTTGCTGTTGCTAGGTAATTCAAGTCATAAAAGTTTGGTAGCTGATGTTTAATGTGCCTACTGAAATCATGTTATTTGTTATAGAATTACAATTCAACACACACCCATGCCCACGCCCACGCCCCACGCACATTCTGAATTATGCTTGTCAGTTGGCCACAGGATACTGTGCGTGCTTTAACCCGTAGTGGCAAGGACATCAAGTATTCAAGTCATCTAGCTCTATACTTTTATTCTCACGTCTTACTTGCGCATAGCTAATTTGTAACTATGGTAATAAATGATTGTAAGTCATTGTTGAATTCATGACTGCATGGTTACACCTATAGTATGATATGACCATAGTGATTAACCTGTGTTCTGTGATAAGGACCATGTGGCCGGGAAGTACTTGATCTAGTTTAGAAGTTTGAAGTTGCATTACATAAAGTCATTATGTACTACTCCCTCCGTCCCAAAATAAGTGACTCAACTTTGTACTAACTTTAGGACAAAGTTAGTATAATGCTGAGTCACTTATTTTGGGACGGAGGGAGTATCTGATAACAGTGGTTCCCCTTTTGATACCTTTTGAGGTGAATTTCAAGTAGACATGATTTCTCTGACTTATTTTTCACAACGGAGAAGCACCTGCTGGTATTGGTTGTTTCAGTTGTTTTGAGGCTGGGTAGTTGATACCGTCTAAACTGATGATTGCACCCATGTTATAGTTATAAGCAGTCTAAGCAATTCTGTGTTCTGTTTGTATCCTTATCAATTGTTCTAAGCAATTAAAGTAATCATGCGGCACATGTCTAGGCATTTCTCTGTTAGTGGTGCCATTCATCTGTTAAGATGGTTTTGTATTTGCAGAATCCTTGCCATGTTCTTTACAACCGTACTAATACCAAAGTATAGGTTGTATTATGTTGTTCATTGTTACGCCAGTCCATGATCCCAAGTATGAATCTCCTATCATCGCACATCTAATGGTCGTTTGTTAGTCACACAACACTATCATGCATAAGGTGTTCTGTTGCAAACAAGATACAAGTTCCAAGCTTATGTAACCTTGCTGGATTAATCTACTTTGATGGATGGACCATGTAAAGTACTCCCTCCGTTTCTTTTTACTCCGCGTATAAGTTTTGGTCAAAGTCAAACTACACAAAGTTTGACCAAATTTATATTAAAAAATCTGAACATCTACAATACTAAAACTATATAATATGAAAATACATTTCATGGTGCATCTGGAAATATTGATTTCATGTTGTGAATGTTGATATTTTTTAATATAAAGTTAGTCAAACTTTACAAAGCTTGACTTTGACCAAACCTTTATATGCAGACTAAAAAGAAACGGAGGGAGTATTAGCATGGCCGTTGTTCAGTTTTAGAACTGTAAATGGTTACTGTTTTGAGTATATAGGTTACTGGTTTCACTTGAAACATAAATTTGTTGCCGTGGGTGGTATAGTATCCTGCCGTTCTTTTCCTTATTTGATTAACAGAAATTTACCGTGGGTGGTATAAGGCCTAAATATTATGTCATTCATGTACAGAGCTATTGCACCAGAAATGCTGGACTCAGATTTTCTTGGACTTCAGACCTTGCGCCACTTGATGCGAATGACCCGTACATGGGATTCAACAATGTCAATGCTCCCTAAAGGTGGTGAGACTATTTGGGGAGGTTTGGATTGGTCTCCAGAAGATGGTTTTGAGTGTAAATCCAAGAAGCGGAAGACCAATGATTCAGAGGTTTCTAAGGATGTTCATGGGGAACCTGTCGAAGTTAATCCAGAGCCTGTGAACTTTGGAAGAATGGTATCTTTTGGAAAAGATGTAGCGGAAGCTCCGGCTTCAAATATTGAGCAGATAGAATTCCGTGTGAGTATTCAGAAGCATAACATAAGCATACCAGCTTCTACTTATTTACGACCATCATACATGCAAATCACTATTTTCCTAGGTCTGTGGTATTGTCTTTAACTACTCCCTCCGTTGAAAATAATTGAAGTTCTAGGATATTTCTAAGACAAACTTTTCTAAGTTATCTGCAAAGATCTACAATTTTAAATATATATAATACGAAAATATATTTCATAAAGAATCTAGTCAGTACATTTGGTTTTGTAGATGTTGATATATTTTTATATATACTCAGTCAGATTAATGAAGTTTGACTTAGGACAATTCTAAGACTTCAATTATTTTTGAACTGAGGGAGTACTTGTCAGTGCCTTTAATAATTAGCATTATTCTTATTCCAGAAATCTTTGATCTGACATGTATTCAGTTTGTTAGTTGCGCTGTTATTTTGTTAAACTCCATCAATTCTGGCAGTGGAACTCTTCTATTTGACAATGATAATTTTATATCACATTTATAATCGAACACTGTTGGCTCAAACTGTACCTCGTTCATTGTTTCAGCCAAACTCGTATGCAACGCTCATCATTTTGTATTGCATTATGATCTACATTGTTGGCTTAAATTCTAGCTGGTTCAGTCCTGATTCCTGAAGAAGTAACTGTTTGTCTAAGAATTTGCTCCAGTTTAAGCCTTCCAGTTCACCACATGAAGCTCTTGATTTGCTTTTTTATATAAGATAGTGTGATATATTTACCTGTCTTGCTAGTATTATATGACTGTATGTAGAATGGGTTATTTTCTTCAAGGTGAGCTGTGAGCACCTTGTGGTGTACTCTTGATGCAAGATAGTGATATATTTAGTTGGAACGTGTAGTTATCTGGAAATTGAGCTGTGAGCACCCAAAAAAACTTATTATCGTCATTTCAGGATGCTGTCAAAGGTAATAATCTTGCCCATTCGAATACATCATGCCGGGATGTCTGGACAGAGTATCAGGAATTAGGGTGGGGTGGAATAAAGGCAGTTTCAGACTACAAAGCTTTCACCGCAGGCTCTATCATAGATCTTTTTAACTTTGTTGCTCCAAGGATGATGCAGCGTGGTAGTGTTCATTTTTCATATGGAATTGCTGATAACTTGGATGATCCAAAATATGGCCACTACAAGTATTGGTCAAACCCCTTGGAGACAAAGTAAGAACCTTTTGCCAGCATTCTCATTTTAATTCAGTTACCTACATTAGTTTTTTTTTTCAAGAAAGCATGTTCTGTAAAAAAAATCTGCTGCATGGCGATCATGCATACAAAATCTTGCAAATATTGTGTATTATTTTGGTTGGTTTATGAATGCTATCTTACATCCTTTTCATTTGCAGACTACCAGATGCGCCTGAAATGGAAATATTTTCGATGTATGGAGTAGGCATTCCTACCGAAAGAGCATATGTCTATAAATTATCCCCACAGGCAGAGTGCTATATACCCTTTCAGATAGATGCCTCAGCTGAGGGTGGGGATGAGAATAGCTGCTTGAAAGGTGGTGTTTACATGTCGAATGGTGACGAGACTGTTCCAGTTCTTAGTTCAGGGTATATGTGTGCCAAAGCATGGCGTGGAAAAACTCGCTTCAACCCTTCTGGCAGCAAGACTTACGTGAGAGAGTATAGTCATTCTCCACCCTCGAATCTCCTCGAAGGCAGGGGCACACAGAGTGGTGCCCACGTTGATATTATGGGGAACTTTGCTTTAATGGAGGATATTATCAGGATTGCTGCTGGGGCAACCGGTGAGGAAATTGGTGGTGATCAGGTGTATTCTGATATATTCAAATGGTCCGAGAAGATAAAGCTGAAATTGTAGTTAGTAGGAAATCATGTGATTCGTGGTGACGAAGCAGATTTTACTCTGGTCGAATCCTATTAATTTTGATTTGATAATGTAATGGTTTTTGCTCTGACACTGGCGTTATTGTGAAACCGCGGTGTATATTAAAATGTATAGATGGAAGCTGTGATACTTTTGTAGGTTCCTTTGTTATGATGATAAATATTGTGCAATTCATTTGCATCTTCATCACTTGTAACATTCATTTGTTATACTTCTGTAGGTTCCTTTGTGATGATGAGAAATATTTTGCAATTCATTACATGTTTGTCGACTATAACATCCATTTGTTCATCAAGGCATGACCTTTTTCTTTTTGAAACCCAATTGACTAAGATATGATTACTATATTCTTCTTACATTTATTCTCTTCTACTCTACTCTGGCAGGGCTATGGCTATATGAAGGGCAACCCTCCTATATTATCTGAAATTATATGCTCTCTCTGTTCACTTTCATAAGACCTTGAAAACATTTCAGACAATGTACAAAACAACCCATTTTGAGTTGTCTGAAATAAATTACAAAAGTGAACGGAGGGAGTAATATTTGTTAAGATAATGTGATTCAATTGCCGGAAGTTTATATGGAAAACACATTTGATTCTCTAGTTCAATTCCACCATAAGGAGAAATATTGTGCAATTTGTTTCTATTTTCATTAGTTGCAATATTCATTTGTTGATCAAGGCAGATTTTGTGTGGTTCCCTTTTTCTAAAAAAGGCAAAGCCTCATTGATACCCAACAAATTGGCATACAGAAAGGAAAGAAAATATCTGAGGCAACCAAGCGACATGTGACCTAACGAACGATGTGACTGCATGATAGCACCTTGAAGATGGAATCATGGCTCACGCGCTAATGTTGGCTGGTCAAACCACATGGACAAACCTAGGGCTATCACCATTGAAATGGAATTTCGACCCAACATCTTCAACAAGAAAAATGATGTGTGGACATTGGCGTTGGCTGACCGAGCCAGAAGGTTAAATCACGTGTTTCCTCTAGAGGAAATGCAGTTTCGAGGATTGTGTCGCATCCGCCGCCGCCGCACCATCACAAACTATTGGTCTAGTTCAAAAGTTAGAAATGAATCGAGTTATGATTTGGGTTGTTGAACTTTAAGGGAAGGAAAAATACTTATTCATTGTTATGCTCAACGACATTTTACAATGGAAGCCAATAGCTGGCATACACCCCCTAGATGGTGGCCAGAGCAAACGGTTGTTTCCTCAGCTAACGTCAAACGAGCAAACGAATGTCCATGCGTTCCCTCCCAATGACCTTCCAAGCGAACGCTCAAAGGGCCCTCCCCTACATACCCCTCACCCCTTTCCCCCTCCTCAACAATTTTTTTTTGCCATACTATCAAAGAGAAATTGCCATGCTATGGCAATGCTATCAGCAAAAATTTCCATGTTGCCATGTGTGCAAGGATTTCCATGCTGCAATATAGAATAATTGTCATGCTACCTCTTGAGTAATTGCCATGAAGGAAGAAGAGGGTTGCTATGGTACAACAAAAAAAGAATTGACATCCTACATCATGAGAAAGTTGCCACAAATGTCCACCGTGTTGCAAAGGGGAGATTTTCCTACCGAACACGAAGATTGCTACAAATGCCCATGCAAAGAGGATAATTTTCCTACCGAACACGAAAATTGCCACAAATGCCCATGATTTACGATGGTGCAAAGAGAAGAATTGCCATGATATAACATGGAGAATTACATGCTACAACGGAGAAATTCGCACACATGTCTTCAGAAATTTCCCATGCTCTAGATAGAGATTTGCCATGACACAACTAGAGAATTATCGTGGTACCGTGTGAAAAGTTGCCACGTGTAAGTAGTCTGAAACACATAGAATTTGTCATGCTATTACACCGACAATGTGTAAAACCTAAAACACACACAGAATTTTGCTATGTTATAGCTGACATAGTTGTCATGTGCAAAAAACCTAAAAATCAGAATTTGCCATGTTCAGGATTAGAAAATGGAGAAAAGCGTACAAATTTGGGCCATTCACTTGTGCCTAAAAATCAGAATCTGCACTGAACAAACCGTTCAATCTAGCTCAGATTTGACGTACCTGAGAGCGTTCATGCAAAAACGATGATGAGCCGCCGCCAGTTTAGTACTTCAACTGTTCCATAATTAGTGAGTACATATTTTCTTAAAAGTTAACTTTTGCGAACTTTGACCAAATTTAGAAAGAACTATTTATATCTGCAATATTAAATAAATAAAATAAGAAACTATTTCCTCCGTTTCTAAATACAAGTCTTTTTAAAAATTCAAATATATATATAGCAAAATGAGTGAATCTACACTTTAAAGTATATTTATATATATTCGTATGTAGTTTATATTAAAATCTCTAAGGGCATCTACATCCGGGCGCCTCAAACCCGCCTCATACGCCGGGCGGGCTGCCTTGTCACTTTAAAATTTTGACTCAGACAGGCACCTCAAACGGGCCTCAAAATCCCGGGCTGACCGACACCCCTCGTATCCAGCACAAATATGGGGGCGCCCGGGTATGCCCGCCACGTCGGACCCGACCCACGCTGGCCCATCCGACCTCATATATATTCCTTCCCATCCGCTAGCCGGACCAAACCCTAGCCACTTTACCTCACTCTCCTTCACTCCTCTCCGCCACCCAAGCTCATCTCCGGCACCATTCGGCCGTCTCCGGCATGGAGGGCAGTGGATCCGAATCCTTCACCTCCAGATTCGTTGACCCAGGGCTCATCCCACGTGGCCCCGAGGAGGAGATGGCCGTCCGACTTGTGCTCTGCCGCGCCCGGGAGGAGGCTCGTGCACGACAGCGCTCGGACTCATTTCGTCGGGAATCCATTGTGTCAGCCTAAATGGCGCATGGATCTGGTGCTAGGGCAATCGTCGCTGCCTCACCGGAGGCGGTGAGGTCCGTCTGGTGTCCGAACACGGTGACGGACGCGCAACCCCTCCGTTGGCGCACCGAGGCCATGGACGCACTGTGGGCGTCCTCCGATGCAAATATGGCCCATCGTGCCCGCCATGCGCGGCAGCGGGCGCGGGACGCGGCGGCAACGCTCGCCGTGGTGGATGTCGGCGAGGCGGAGTCACAATCTCCGGTACTCCATACGGTGCACCAGTCCGGGCGCCGCAACCGCGTCGTGGTGAATGTCGCCGGCTCGTCCCAGGACGGGTCCATCATCGATCTGACGTCCACCGGCACCCAACGGGTTCCGTGCTCCGACGATGAAGAGTAGGGCATGGGAGACGACAACGCCTTGAGTCGCGTGAGCCGACTCATGTCCCATGCCTTACTCTACCTTGCCGGCGACTGGATCAACACTCCGAGGGGCGCAACCGGCCGCTGGACATGGCCACGGCGGAGCTAGACGAGCGGGGAGCGGACCCGGACGAAGCTCCGCTCAAAGATCGCCGTGTTGCATGTAATAATATGGATTTCATGTTTCTAATTTGAGATATCCGGATGTGAAATCCATTTTTTGAGACGTGACTGGTCACTGTCCGCGCGTGTTTGAGGGGTCGGATTTCTCAAGTTCGGTTGTAGATGCTCTTAAAAGACTTATATTTAGAAACAGAGGGAAGACATTTTATAATGAATATATGTTTGGTATACTAGATGTTAAGGCCTTCTTTTGTTTGGAGGAATTTTGTAGGATAATATTTTTATAGAAAAAATTCCTTTAGAGTCCTTTAGTTTGTAGGAATAGAATCCTATTTCTATGAAGGAATTTTTTCTATCCTCCATATTTCATAGGAAAATAAACATTAGGCTAGCAATAGAAAAAAAAATCCTATAATATGAACCAAACAACATCTTCTTTTCTATTTCCACTCATAGGATTTGAGATGCATGTCATCTCATTTTTTATGACTTTTCTATTGCTATGATTTTTCTAGGGCGTAAATATTTTTCTCTATACACTTGATCAAAATTTGTGAAGTTTGACTTCTCAACAAATCTGTATGCACAGAATGAGTAGCATTTAGGTTTGACAATTACTATTTCTAGCTCTGACAACCTTGTACTCCAAAATAAGTTAAAGCTTTACAAGACAGTACACGTCAAAACGAATTCCTTCTCTCCTTGCTTGAAAAAGAAGGATGATCAATATTCAACAAAAAATAACAAAACGAATGAATGTTCCTATTCTAACCTAGAGACGGGGGCCATGATCAATCTAAGCCTCGAAGATGGTGTCAAGGGCGGGCCTCCACTGCCTTGGCCTAATCCTACAAAGCAGCGCACATTCAGCAGACTCCTTTCCACCCTCGGTGCTAGCTGCTTCTCCTTCCGGGAAAATCCTTCTCCCAGACCTGTTGCCCCTGCCCTTGCCCCCCTTCTTGCCGGACACCAGCCGGCGGATGGCGTCCGCCTCCTGACCGCCCAGCCGCGCCCCGGCCCTCCCGGCGGGCACGAGGAGGTACACCTCGCCGGCGCGCAGGAACTCGTCGGCCGCCAGGGCCCGCAGCCGCCACTCCTTGGCGGCGTCCCTCGCTATGACAGCAACGTGCCCCGGCGCCTCGATCATCAGCTCGGCCACGCCGGCGTGCTCCTCCAGCCGGAACTGGCTGCCGTCCGGCAGGACGACCAGCGGACTCGCTCGCTCTGCGCCGCCCGTGACGCACTGCGAGACCAAGTTACCCATGTATACGCACGCGGACTGTGATGTGCTCGTGCTGCGACGTAGAGCAGTACCAAATCTTGGCCTGGATCGATCTTGTTGGTCGACGAAGAGCTCTGGTGTTTATCCAAGTGAAAGGAATCTGGAGATGATTTGTCCTCGGTGGGTGATTTGCTCTATATAGCCGGAGGAGAGGAAGGCGGCAGGCAGGACGAAGGTGGACTTGTCCGCTCGGAGCTGCACCGAGATGGGGTCCAGCCGGCCGACTGGCCTATTCTACGGAGCGCGTGCGATTGGACGTAGCGGCAGCGAGAGTGGGAGTGTTTGATACGATCCACTTCGCGCGGCCCAGCGCCGAACACGTCAACACCGCGGGTGCAGAGCCTTGCGAACGAGCCGCCTGGTCTTCGGAGTAGGTGTTGTTCCAGTCAGAAGTCTCCGTCGGCTCCAAACCCAAACAAACACATCGTGTTTAACCGCTAGTTTAATTTAACGAGCTCTGGGTATGTCACGACGATCGGGTCAGTTTGATTGCTTCGTGCTGTTGATGCCGAGTGCTTAATTTACTACATGCATAATGTTGATATTAGCATTGTCCCTTTGGTATTATGGAGATTACTTTTTGATGGTTGAATTCATAACAATGGCCAATGTGTTGGTGTTGTTTATATATCTTTTTATGGAGTAGGGCGTTTTGGTGTCCAGACTCATCTGCATCTGGTTAGAAAAAAATTATAAAAAAATCAAAACAAATTCAAAATATTCCAAAAAAAATTGTGCGGTAGACAATTTGATGCGTGAGACCCGCTCCAAATTTCAAGTCATTTGAGCATTTTAGCAGGTCTCAGCAAAAAAGACAAATCGGAACAAAACAGTACATGAACAGTGAACATTTTTACAAACCCCTAATTTGTCTTTTTGCTGAGAGTTCCTCAGATGTCCAAATAATTTAAAAATTGGAGCGGGCCTCACGCATCAAATTGTCTACCTCACAAAAATTGTTTTTTTGAATTTTTCTAGTATTTGTTTTGAATTTTTTCGTCAGCTGGGTGCAAATGAGTTCAGGTGCAAAGATGGACATTCATCTTTTTATGGTGCTATTTTGTGAAGCCTCATGTCGTTTAAAGTATTTTTTGCATAATAATCAAAGCTGAATATGCGTTGTTATTCGATTTGGGAGCCTTTGGTTGCCATAGGTGCTACACATGTTGAGGTGTTGGGTGATTCGTTACGAGTAGTGAAACAAATATCCAAGAGTTATCAATGTTTGACGAATCACTTATAATTTATCTTGAAGCATGTCTAGATGTAAAATTCTCCTTGGGTGCCTTCAAATTGGTCATATATCTAGACAAGACAATTGAAATGAGTTGGCACATCAAGCATCCGGCTACTATGTTGATCCTGATGTATTGCATATCTATCAATAGCTGATGCTTAGTCTCTTCAACATAGGTAAGGCCGAACCGAAGCCCACCGCTTTGGCCACTAATAAATTTTTTATGCAGGCGAAATAAAGCTCATTATTGATTATCTGTAAGATCCTTGCAACAGGGTGGACAAGATGGTTCGGCAAAAGACTTTGTGATGCACATTGATATATGAAATTTTATTGCCGGACTATTGAACGTATTCTTTTCGAGTGTTTGAAAACTAAGCAATGAGTTGAGGAAACTCCGCCCAAGTTCGCATCAACAAAGTTCAAGTAAGCAATGGGAAATGTCCGATATATAGTTATCGCGCTAAGCATATAGATGACTGATATATACTTATCGCCCTAAGCACATACAAATGGCCGATGGAGTGTTGACATCGTCCCTAGATCAATCATTATGCAAGTTATTTTTTGGCATCCAAGCTTTCCTGGAAAATAAGGGGCATGTGTTGACACCAGATTTTGGCATGGTACGGAACACAATTAAGATGGACTCAAATGAAGAAGTAATCTACAAGAAAAAGTTATGTACCATCAAAATGAGAAACTTTGATGTTCGGGTCATCAATGTCCCATCTCATCTAAACAACCGGAACCATGCTCAAAGCAATAAGATTTTGGCACACAAAGTACTGTTCGGCCAATTACGCCTTCAAGATGACCTTATATAAGAATTTTTTTTACATGAATTGTCTTCGTCTCATTGAAACAGTCGATTTTTATATAATAATCATCTTAATCCAAAGTCCTATGCAAAACTTAAAGGCGTAAATGCGCAACTGCATCAAGATGACCGGATACTCCAGGGGCAACCATCCGGGTTTCAGATTTCTCTGTTGCAGACTTCAAAAAACAGCTAATAGCCCACTCAAGATGGCCTCTGATAAAAAAAGTGTTCAACATGGAAGTTGTTCATCTCGTCGAAGCGGTCAGAATTGCTTTTGGGCTCGTTTCCATCTGAGGTCGTTTACCACCTAAAAAAAGACCCACAAGGTGCAGCCAGTTTTAGACCGATTTTTTTTGGAAAGTTTGGACAAAACCATCCAAATTTGACTAGGGCTTTGGACGTGAATCCAAGACTTTTCCTTGCACGGGAAGTCCAGGCATCTCTTATATATTTAAGAGGTGACGATTGATTGAACAACACACAATCAATTAATTCATCTACCACTTTTTACCTTTACTTTTATCTCTCTCCCTTGTTCTTTTTATTCCTTGTTCTTCTTGTTGCAGGGCGGTGAACCTCGGGGCTCTAGGGGTGATCAGGACGGCCTAGGGTAGCCCATAGCCGCCGCGCGCCCTGACAGGGTCCCTCCTGGGCATATGGGGTTTCGGGTCTACAAAAGCACCTGCCGAATTGCTTGCGTACCGCGCTTCCGGACAGGTCTCTTTCGACGTGAGCTGCGGTGCGTCATCCTCGACGGAGCTAGGATTTTAAACCAGGGTGGTCCACCTAAAAAAGTTAGAACAAATATGACATGTGTACATTCTAATTAGTTTACCAATACCATGTAGAATTATAAATAGATCAATATGGTCGAATGTGGTTTTACAGACATACTACAATTCTTAATTATGTCTTTTTCTAAACTTGCTCTTGAGTAAACTCATGGTAGAAAATCAACACTTATCATCACCGCCGACCGAAGCAATAATAAATCTAGAAGCAAGTACACCAAATTATGATATATATGCTTCTTTGTTTGAAATCGGGTCTATGACAAAATTGAAACCGTGGCCGCTACACGCCTCCAGTAAAGCCAACCTGCCAAGGAGCGCGATGGATGTGAAGTGCCAAGGAGCATACCTCTACTGAATGTAGTTTGCTCTACACGCGCCACAGCTGAAAAATTCAGAATTCGTACAAAATATATAGTCAAAATCTATGTAAATTCGTCTAAATCAGAGCAACAATGGGGGCAGGGGAATGGTCGATGGATTACCTCTATCAGAAAAAGGCAACGGGCTGAGCGGTCGAGCGGACTAGGCACTAGCTGTGGTGGCTGGGCGCGCCTAGGCGAACAGCAGCTAGCCGGGCGGCGGGCGGGCCAGGCTGCGGCCCGTGGGCGTCAGACTTACTCAGGGCGGTGGCTCTGGCGGCCGGCAGGGGCTAGCGAAGCCGCGACAGCGAGGCAGGCGGTTGACGGCGGATCAAAATCAGTGGAGATGGCCAGTCGGGAGAGACACTAGGTCTGGTTTGCTCGTGGGCGTGGTTGTGTGCGGGTCGATACGTGCAGTAGGCTGTTGTTAGGCTTTTCCCCCACTGGCCCATCTCCTCGTAACATATGGTATACAGGTGGGCCTAAAATCCCAGGGTGGGCCGCGGCCCACCCTGGCCACCATGTAGCTCCGCCCCCTTGACGTTGGAGGCATACAGTGATGTAGTCATGTGCGAACACCGGCAATGCGTTTTCAATGGGAAGAAACGTTCCCGTTGACAATGAGGCGTCTACGGTGACTTCATAAATCTCAAGATGATATGCCAGCTGCTTAGTCTCTCGAAGGTGTTCATAGAGATAGCATGTGCGTGTATGCGTTCATATGGGTGAGTGTATGCGTGTATGTATGAGCTTTAGCGTGTGAACTATGTTAAAAAAATCTTCCCATTACTTTTCCACGAGACTCTACACAACACGTACATCAACACAATACAAAACTAGGGAAGCGCCACGAGTGGATATCTAAGGCCCGAGTGGCAAATGCGGGCGTTTCGGGAGGCAATGGATGACTGTGCTTTGGTTGACTTGGGCTGGTCGAGGATGGAATATACATGGGACAATAGGCAATCGGGCAGGGCTAATGTGAAAGCCCGATTGGACAGAGCCTTTGGCAAGACAACATTATTGGATATGTTCGCGGATGTTTAAGTCCGGCATATTGCTGCAGCGGAGTTAGATCACTGCTTTGTAGGGGAACGTAGTAATTTCAAAAATTTCCTATGCACACACAGGGATGCATAGCAACAAGAGGGAAGAGTGTGTCCACGTACCCTCGTAGACCAACTGCGGAAGCGTTAGCACAACGCGGTTGATGTAATCGTACGTCTTCACGATCCGACTGATCCAAGTACCGAACATATGGCACCTTCGAGTTCTGCACACGTTCAACTCGATGATGTCCCGCGAGATCCGATCCAGCAAAGCTTCACAGGAGAGTTTTGTCAGCACGACGGCGTGGTGACGGTGATGATAATGCTACCTACGCAGGGCTTCGCCTAAGCACCACTACGATATTATCGAGGTGGATTATGGTGGAGGGGGCACCGCACACGGCTAAGAGATCAATGATCAATTGTTGTGTCTCCAAGGGGTGCCCCTCTCCCCGTATATAAAGGAGTGGAGGAGGGAGAGGGCCGGCCCTCTCTATGGCGCGCCCTAGGGGAGTCCTACTCCCACCGGGAGTAGGATTCCCCTTTTCTTAGTAGAACTAGGAGCCCTTCCAAGTAGTAGGAGTAGGAGAGAAGGAAAGGGAAAAGAGAAGAGAAGGAAGGAGGGGGCGCCGCCCCTCCCCCTAGTCCAATTTGGACTAGGCCTTGGGGGGCGCGCAGCCTCTCCTCTCTCTTTCTCCTAAAGCCCAATAAGGCCCATCTACTCCCTGGCGAATTCCCGTAACTCTCCCGTACTCCGAAAAATACCCGAATCACTCGGAACCTTTCCGATGTCCGAATATCACTACAAAAAAATACACTTCCGTGATGATACGTGTTTGTCACAGTAGGTCGCGTTTTTTGTCATGCATGTACATCCATGACGATTTTATGACAGAATCAAGATAGTCATACCTGTGCTGTCCTAGAAGTGTTCCATGACATTACCAAAATCATCATCACGGAAGTGTGCACTTCCATGACGATAAATCGCGCATCACAGAAGTGCTTTCGTTAAGGGTGACCGACACGTGGCATCCACCGTAACAGAACGCCGTTAAGCTACCGGGTCGGGTTTTGGATCCGATAACCCGTTAACAGCCCCGACCAATGTGGATTTTCCACGTGTAAAATCATCATTGGCCAGAGGAAACACGTGTCGGCTCATCGTTGGGACAGATGTCGTCCACTCATTGGACAGAAGGCGCCTATGATACGTCGACACGTGGCACGACCCAACAGAGGCCCATTCCTGTGAAAAGTCCGGCCCGCTTGACTTGGTCAAAAGGTGGTGGGCCGGCCCATGGAAAGCCTGTTAACGGCCTGTTCGCATATAGCCCATTTACAGCCCGCTAACCCAAGGCCCGTTACGCCCTATCCGAATTAGGCCCAATAGCATCATCTGGGCCATCCAATATGATTCCAGCCCGTTTTCACTTCTGGCCCATGTATGGCCCATGACGTCTTTCGGCCCATATGAGGCCCTATGTAACTCTTGGCCTATTAACGGCCCGTGGTGAAACTGGCCCGTAATGAACAGTGTATCACTTTACACCCATTAACGACCCATGGTGAAACTGTCCTGTAATGAACAGTGTATCACTTTATACCCATTAACGGCCTGTTATTCCGTTGGGCCGTTTCCAACCCATGTTAACTTTCGGCCTTCTCAGAACCCATTTATTCTTGGGCTCATTTCCAGCATTCGTTTACTTACGGCCCGTTACCGTCATTTTCTACTTGTGTGCCAAATTCAGCCCGTGGTTACAGTCGGCCCGTTTGTGGTCTGTTAATACGTTGGGCTGTTTTCATAGCATCATCAAATACGGCCTATTAACGATGGCCCGTTATGGTCGGCCCATGAACGGATGATTCCAACTCTATCCCGTTTACAGCCATAATGCAGCCTGTTATTGGCCCATGTTTGGCCAATCGATCATACGACCCGTATAAGGCCCATTGATGATACGACCCGTAGAAGGCCCATTGTTTCTACGGCCCGTAGAAGGCCCACTGTTTCTATGGCCCGTAGGAGGCCCAGTGTCACTACAGTAAATATTAGCCCATGGTTATTATGGCCTAGTTTAAAAAATAGGTTATTGCAGCCACTAGCAAACCGCGGAAAAAGAACCGCACTCACTACAAGCAAACGAATAAACAAGACAACAAGGAAATAAATAAGCAAACAACTTATGCTAGGCTATCACGGCTATTACACATATTACATCCACTGGGCATCAAAGTTCGCCACCAGTGCAAATATAGGGAACAAAGCAGCATATAAACGCCACAACAAAACAAGTCCAGAGCTGAAACCACTTCAGAAGAGTTCAAGAAACAATATCCTGGGTACCCATAATGCCGGCAAGATGCTTAGCAAGCTTATTAACTTTCTCTTGTTTGGCACTTAAATCCTCCAGCGCTTGCTGTTGCACAAGAAAGTACGCATCTGAATTCTGCAGGGACTTCCTCAGTCCTTCGGCTTCTTGCCGCAGCACAGCTGACTGATACCTTTCAGCTTGTAGCTGAGACTGAAGAAGCCGAAGTGATTCAGGTAGCGAGTTCGAAGAGCTTGTGCCAGCGGTACTGGCCAGTAACTCGAACACTACATCAACGCAGGACTGTGGGGTTTCTCACTGTCTACAAGATCGTTTTATCACCTTTCTTGGAGACCAACAGGGTTGTCTCACTATCTTGAACCTTATCTGCATTACTTTCTCCACCATTGCATAGTGGGGTGCTCTTCTCCAATATTTTGTTTGCATACTACAAGAGAAACAAGCAGACACATCACAGGTTTAGCTTGTAGTATACGAAACTCATTTTGGTAAACCGGTTCAGTAGTAAGGTGGACAGGATAACAACATGAAACAAATATATATCTATGTACTATGGTCACTGTATTGTCCATATCATTCTAGTTTATGTTCCCTAATCAAGATAGAGACACAGTTCAACTCATATATTTTTAAGACACGACAGCATAGACAGAATATAAGTGTGAGAAACTACACAACATTGGCAGCACTTGTAATGTGCATCACATGAGAACATAACTGTTTATACAACTTAAACTGAAATCAACATAGAGCAAGAAGTTAGAACATCAATCCAGTTAAAGAAATAGGTTTAAAACATACATGTTGCACCATTGGAGTTTCAATTGGATCCTTCAAATTCGAAAGTAGTTGGTATGAGTAAATATAGTGATGCAACAGCAAAGGAGTATGGACCATAGCTACGGAATCTGACCTGAGAACAGTTGCTCTTCTTCTTTAAACGTGGAGTTTGGGTTAGCTGTGGTGGTCTTCGTGCTTTGGGCACTGCAGTAACTTTACAAACTGCTCGTGTGGGGGTACTCTGTGGTGGAGATGGTGCTTTGTCAACTATAAGTGGGTTACTATCCGCTGGGGTTGCGGTTAGATGGGTTGTAGCCAGTTCTCTGCCCAACGGTGTAAGTGTGCAATCTGAAAGAGTCTCGATTATGTGTGGTGGGGCTAGTTTGTGGGCCAGTACAACCATGGTTCTATCTGCATCGACGAGTAGCACTGTCTTTTGTGAAGAACAGGTTTTTGTTCCCTTAGATACTGCCATCACCCCCTCCAATTCAAATGGCTGATAAACAAGAAAAGAAATTGAACGTACATACATTGTATGATAGACAGATGTGGTAATTCACATATATGTTGTCTAACCAAACAGGACAGTATGACACAATTTCACATATATGATGCCTAACTAAACATGATAGCATGACACAGTTTCAGATATATGATGGATAACTTAATAGGATATAATGGCATAATTCAACATATGATGAGTACCTAAATAGGATGACATGACAAAACTATATGATGTCTTTCTAAAATAGGCTGGGATGAAATAATTCACATACATGTTGTCTAAGTATACAGGATGGCATGATATAATTGACATAATTGATTCATATACTAAGTAGCTGGCACTTGCATGTATGATCTCTAAACTAAGTAGATAGAATTCAATATTGTGCATATGCTGTCTAAACTAAGCAATGCAAGACACCATATGCATCATATGAGAAATATAAACATTGCAATTTAGAGCATACACCTCAGGTGGGATATATGACTGGTCATCTGTCTCTGAATCCTCCTCTGATGTGACGCCCCCGATTTGACCGTACACTAATCATACACGCAAACGTGTACGATAAAGATCAGGGACTCACGGGAAGATATCACAACACAACTCTACAAATAAAATAAGTCATACAAGCATCATATTACAAGCCGGGGGCCTCGAGGGCTCGAATACAAGAGCTCGATCATAGACGAGTCAGCGGAAGCAACAATATCTGAGTACAGACATAAGTTAAACAAGTTTTCCTTAAGAAGGCTAGCACAAACTGGGATATAGATCAAAAGAGGCGCAGGCATCCTGCCTGGGATCTTCCTAAACTACTCCTGGTCGTCGTCAGCGGCCTGCACGTAGTAGTAGGCACCTCCCGAGTAGTAGTAGTCGTCATCGACAGTGGCGTCTGGCTCTTGAACTCCAATGTCTGGTCACAGCAAACGGGTATAGAAAAGGGGAAAAAGGGGGAGAAAAGCAACCGTGAGTACTCATCCAAAGTACTCGCAAGCAAGGAGCTACACTACATATGTATGCATTGGTATCAAATGGATTAAGGGTATCATATGTGGACTGAACTGCAGAATGCCGGAATTAGAGGGGGATAGCTAGTCCTTTCGAAGACTACACTTCTGGTAACCTTCATCTTGCAGCAGGAGAAGAGAGTAGATGGTAAGCTCACCAAGTAGCATCGTGTAGCATAATCCTAACCGATGATCCTCCCCTCGTCGCCCTGTGAGAGAGCGATCACCGGTTGTATCTGGCACTTGGAAGGGTGTGTTTTATTAAGTATCTGGTTCTAGTTGTCATAATGTCAAGGTACAACTCCAAGTCGTCCTGTTACCGAAGATCACGGCTATTCGAATAGATTAACTTCCCTGCAGGGGTGCACCACATAACCCAACACGCTCGATCCCATTTGGCCGGACACACTTTCCTCGGTCATGCCCGGCCTCGGAAGATCAACACGTCGCAGCCCTACCTAGGCACAACAGAGAGGTCAGCACGCCGGTCTAAATCCTGTGGCGCAGGGGTCTGGGCCCATCGCCCATTGCACACCTGCATGTTGCGTACGCGGCCGGAGAGCAGACCTAGCAACCTCCATTACAAAGGAAGTTGCATTACGCGGTCCAACCCGGCGCGCGCCGCTCAGTCGCTGACGTCACGAAGGCTTCGGCTGATACCACGACGTCGAGTGCCCATAACTGTCCCCGCGTAGATGGTTAGTGCGTATAGGCCAATGACCAGACTCAGATCAAATACCAAGATCTCGTTAAGCGTGTTAAGTATCCGCGAACGCCGACCAGGGACATGACCACCTCTCTCCTAGGTGGTCTCAACCTGCCCTGTCGCTCTGCCTCAAAGTAACAGTCGGGGGCCGTCGAGAACTCAGGCCCACCACTACCTGGATGGAGCCACCTGCCCCTTCAGCCCCCATCTCCGAACAGTATCATAAGTAATGTAACAGTATAAGTATACATCATATGCCCGTGATCACCTCCCGAAGTGATCACGACCCAGTAGTATAGCATGGCAGACGGACAAGAGTGTAGGGCCACTGATGGAACACTAGCATCCTATACTAAGCATTAGGATAGCAGGTAAAGGTAACAACAGTAGTAGCAAGGACAGGCTATGCATCAGAATAGGATTAACGGAAAGCAGTAACACGCTACACTATAATGCAAGCAGTATAGAGAAGAGTAGGCGATATCTGGTGATCAAAGGGGGGGCTTGCCTGTTTGCTCTGGCAAGAAGGAGGGGGTCGTCAACACCGTAGTCGAACTGGGGGTCGCCGGCAGTCTCGGGGTCTACCGGAAAGAAGTAACGGAGGGGAAATATAATAAATAATAGAGCAATCAAGGTATCACAAAGCATAACAAGACAATACGCAGTGCTAGAGGTGACCTAACGCGGTACTAAGTGACACCGGCAAAGGGGGGAAACATCCGGGAAAGTAACCCCGGCGTTTCGCGTTTTCGGACAGATGAACCGGAGGGGAAAGTTGTGTGTTCGCTAAGCTAGGGATGTGTGGCGGACGAACGGGCTGCGTATCCGGAATCGTCTCGTCGTTCTGAGCAACTTTCATGTACAAAGATTTTCCATCCGAGCTACGGTTTATTTTCTATGAATTTCTGAAGTCTAAACAATATTCTGAAATTATTTCTAATTATTAAATTTGACAGAAAAAGAATAATAACGTTAGCATGAGGTCAGCGTGATGTCAGCAGTCAACAGGGCGTTGACTGGTCAAACTGACGTATGGATCCCACTGTCATAGACACAGTGTAGTTAAACAGTATAAGACTAACTAATCTAGTTAATCAGGTTATTAAGCATGTTAATTAAGTTAATTAATTATATTACTAATTAATTAATTACTTTTTATTTACTTTTTCATTCCTTTTTTTTTCTGTTTTACAGGGGCTGTCCCACATGTCATAGGGTACAACTAAAGCTAAGTCTAATAAAATTAGTCTAACAAAGGGGCTTGTTTAACTAGGGATTAGCCCCTAAGCTAGCAAAGGGCCGGCCACACTCAGAACACACATACGCTGCACACACACCACACAACACACTTGGCCATGGCCGTGGCCATGGCCAGTAGCAGCAGCAGCCGGTGGTAGTGGGCAGCAGTAGTACCAGCAACAGAGCAGCATAGCAGCGGCCTAAGCACGAAGCAGCAGTAACAGCAATTAGCAGATACATCAGTAATAAACAGCAGCAGAGAGCAGTGGCACAAGCAGTTCAGCGCAGCAGGCAGCGGCGAAAAGTAGCAGTTGCGGGCGCAACGCACGACGACGGGAGCGGCGGGGTGTGGCCAGGGGACGGCCGGTGCACGGCCTGTCGCGGCCAGGGCGCGCGTGATGGGTTCGGGTAGGTGCACGCAAGAGCGCGGGTGCGGCCACGGTGAGGTCCGTCCATGGCGGACGATGGAGCTCGGTGCTTGTAGGCTTCAGTAGTACGGCACGAAATCGACGGGAAAACAAAGGGGAAATCGAAGGGAGCTTACAACGGGGCTGTAGGGCAAGTCAGTGTGCTCGGGGGTGCGTCAGGGATGGACTGGAGTAGCGGCAATCGACGGCGGACGGAGACGATGTACGCGGAGATGACCAAGTTGATGGCTAGCGTATGAGACGTCCCGGCTCGATTCGATGCTCGGGATAGACGGAGTCGAGGGTGGTGGTCCTCCTGGACATCTTCTCAGGCGACAGGGAGGCCGGTGGCCATGACGACGACGGCGGCCATGGAGGGCGCTGTTCGGTTGTATGTTGCGGAGGAGAGAACGGCGCGAGGGAGGAGAAGGGAGAGGGCTAGGGTTTGCTAGGGTTTGGGGGGCGCGGGGATGCCTTGAAGGCGTCGAGGAGGTCGGGGATGGCGCCACGCACGGCCTGGCCCAGCCATGGCCGGCGGATGGCCGCCACGCCCTTCCCCGTCCTCTGTAGCGAGAGGAGGGGATGGAACGAGGTGGGCTAGGCCGTGTGTGCACCAAGGCCACTAGGGCCCACGTGCACAGTAGATCTCTAGGCCCATATTCTTTTTATCCTTTTCTGTTTTATATTTTTGACACCGTTTTCTATTTTCCTTTTGTACCAAACGATTTTTGGTGAACATGAAATTTGGCACATAAATAATAGGGATTATTTTGAGCTAGCAGAAAAAGTTTGGGGGCAATTGGAGTTAAATAAATAATCGCTAATTTTGAAAAGGCCATTTTATTCATTGTTGGACCACTTATTAATTTCTAGGAATGTACTTGTGGGTCAAGTGAAGTTGGTTTCAACATGGCAATGATCAGGGCAATCTGTAGCGTATTGTGAACATTTTAGATTTACGGTTTGAAAACTTTTATCGTTTAACTTTATTTTAAATGTGAATTCAATCGGGATTTTAATCATCGCGAGATTGATAACAGTCATCGCATTGACGTGGCATCATTAGTAGAGGGTTACTGTAGTCTGATTATCCGGGCGTCACAATTCTCCTCCACTACAAGAAATCTCGTCCCGAGATTTAAGAGGGGAGTAAGGGGGAAAGTTCTGGTTACGAAATTCTAACGAATTTTCTCGGTCTTGGTTGCTCTTCTCGAAGAGGTCGATCCATACCGTTGATGTCTCCATTCCTATGCATCATGCATCATGATAAAGTTGTCGTCCTTCCTTCAGGATCTTCACCGTACTTACGATAGGATAAGAAGGGAACTCTGGGAGAACGGACCCTTGCAAAGTTGACTATCTAGTAGATAACATCGGGGAAGGTGGCGGAGAGTAACTCTCGAATTGAAACCTTAGAAAATATCGAGAGCAAAGTAAGAAGGTATCATGAGAAGTTTCGAGCGGGCGGGCGATCGTTCAGTGCCTGAAACAGGGCATGAAAGGGGGTTCATAGCAACGGGAATAAGTATTGTGTCTGATACCAGAGTTGATGATCTCATCGGAAGGTGGCTCATGAATTACGTTTGAGGCCACGCGCGAGGAATAACTTTGGGAACAGGGGGTGTACATGAGAGTCAGGTTTCGATCCCGTGGAACTGTGGGTTATGGGCCCACCATGTGGGTTAAAAGTAGAAAGGCCGTTGACATCTTGCACGGTCATGTAAGCAAGGCATGTCAGAGGTTAGTCTGTCGGTTATGTCGACAACAACATCGGTACCAATGGCGAGGGACGAAGAGAACCATTTTCCTGCTTGTTGAACGAGGCAGACCAATAGGCAAAGTTCTCGTCCATCGGTGGTTACCGGAATGTCATCAACCAAAGTAACAGGGTCTTATTGACAGAGTGGTACAACGAGGTGTTAACATAAGCAGGGAAATATTACTGCTTACATAATATAGATCACAAGAAAGGTTAAACCAAACAATGGAGAGAAAAATATGATTATCAGATTAATCAGAACAATGGAAAGGAAAATGTGTTTAAACACATATTTCAAGGGTATATCCTTCCCAAGGACAAGCAGAGCACGATATCCATGACAGGATACAATGTAGAAAACTCTTTAGGTAAGGGGAGAGAAATTTCAGAACATTACCCATACAGCGGTGTTTGGATAATTGAGCAGGAAACATTTAACATTAGGCTTTAAATGTTCTTGTTGAAAATTGGAGTACATATATATGCTTCGAGATAGCATTGACATGGTCTTCAGGAAAAGGTCAGACTTTGGAAACACAAAGGATCCATCAGGAATAACTTGTAGAATAAGTCTTACAATTTCCTCATGGAAGAATGGATAACCTTGCTGAAAAGGAATCTATAACCATAGGGCCTCCGGTCGGGTGTGCTAAGCACGACATCCTGGATATAAAAGATGGTAATACTCCAAGGTAAAGAAGAACAAATGTTGGATAGCAAGGAACTCAAGGTATAACACAGAACACGAACAAGTTTGTGTTGGAGGGAAGGCAATAAAGTTGTCGATGATAACACAATTCATCGTGGGGCAAGGATGGTATTTCTCATCATGACTTCGATTGATATCCTAGAAGAGCTCAGAATGCTGATGATGATCACGACACAATTGTTGAGAGATTTCATGAAGATGTAATCCATCGGCGATGACATCAAGTCAAGAGAATGATGAAGCAAAAGGTTATTGGAACTACGGGTACGGCACAAACTCGAAATCAAGCTTGTGGTTTAAGGAGAAATGATATGATGAGGAAACTCGACGTAAGCTTAGCTCATCATCGAAAATTGTGCTCCGGAAAGAAGGACCAGGTAGCACAGTTAAGAGCAGCACGATAAGGATATAGCCGATCAAGCAAGGAATGACTTGAAGGATTATTAAACTCATAAGCAACAAAAATTATTTAGGGTTATTGAATCGGAGTGCGGACTCGATTCACTATTCGGTGTTCTCGGTTGACGACAACCCAGAACCTAGGAACAATTGGATCCGGTGAGTGATAATAGTTGATGAAGAACCCATAAGAAGTTATGATGTCCCATGATATTCCCGAGATACCAAGGTGTAATACTCGACAGTAGATCAAAGTAAAGGTTAGACTGGTGTATTGGTCCACACAAGACAAGTGCTTAAACTTGCCCGAGAAATGGGATCAAAGAAGAACATATGGTCGGAACCACGATTGCAAGGATCAATTCACAGATACCAAATGATATTATATCAATGGGATAGTTATTATTTCAAGAAGCTTCCATGATAGGATATACATCGTGTCCATGGGCATGAACACAAGTTCAAGGTCGACTCCCACTTCTTCAATGCATAACCTTTCATTCACTGCTCTAGATAAAAATGATTTTAGTGTCAAAACCTACCTGGTGAATTACCAGAGGAGTATGACCCGTGAAAACTTTCGGGTTCACACAGATTAAGAAAGGCATAGGTTCAACCTGTCAGGGTATCGTGGAAACATATACCACAAACTTTGGAGTAAATAATACAAGCTCGAAAGTAGAGCATGGTTGACAAAAGCAGGGGATACAATTTACCAAAGGCATTATGTATCCGAGGAAAGGCTCACAAGGTTATCGAATATGAAGGACGGTGTCGAATAAAATCCAACAAAGGATCTGGTGGTCTACAAGGGATCTGATGTGAGCATCGGTACTCAACCAGAAGAAGGAAAAAGGTAAGGATATCAGACCATAGGAACACTTGACTAATTTAAGCTCAAATGCAAAGGAATTATGATTTTCAAATCAAGGGATCAAAAGCAACACTCTGATTAGGGTTGGATAAGTTGAATAGCCTTAGGGGTACAATCGACAACTATTTGAATGGTCGAGAACCAGCTCATGTTCAAAATGACGTCTGAGCCAGAAGGAAGAATTCTACGATCTGATTGAGGATTGCGAGCATTCGCAACAAATCAAATCAAGTGACTCAAAATGATAGTGACAGAGGATGTCAACGGAGATTACTAGAAGTATGGAATTAACCATAATGCAGGAAGACAAGGAAATCAAGAGCAATGGGCTGCTGAGGATTTTCAGAAAATCAAATGGTATTTCGAGGACTTGTGTGAAACACATGAACGACTGGGGATGAGCGGATACTCGGTAAGAGCGAGGAATTATCCGTAGGGGTATTCAGGTGACAAAGAACTGCAAGGAAGTAGGCACAAAGTATTCTTGAAACAATAGGGAGAATTTCGATGTATCTTGTAATAACAACATCAATCGGGGATGAATGTATGAACGACAAATGTAGGTAGTTATTCATAAGGATACATCGGTAGTAGGGAATTGTAAAAGCGATGGCACATAGTCTCAAGAGAGCATCGTAGGGTGTCTTCGGAATCTTTTGGTGAAACAAGCGATCGTTCGGACCGAGGGGCTCTCTGGGAGAAAATATTTATGAGAACCTAGAGTTGGAATTAGTAAAATCGTTTAACCCGAATAGAAGAGATGTCAGAGTCCCAGAGTATAGGTCGAGGAATAAAAGATCCTACTACCACCCAATGGCGACGTGGGCCCATAGGCCGCACAGCCATGTTAGTAAAAAGTTTTGCAATAACTAGACTCAACTTCGGCCAAGGAGTGTGGAAGGGGGATTCCTACAGGCAGTCGGCTCTGATACCAACTTGTGACGCCCCCGATTTGACCGTACACTAATCATACACGCAAACGTGTACGATCAAGATCAGAGACTCACGGGAAGATATCACAACACAACTCTACAAATAAAATAAGTCATACAAGCATCATATTACAAGCCGGGGGCCTCGAGGGCTCAAATACAAGAGCTCGATCATAGACGAGTCAGCGGAAGCAACAATATCTGAGTACAGACATAAGTTAAACAAGTTTGCCTTAAGAAGGCTAGCACAAACTGGGATACAGATCAAAAGAGGCACAAGATTCCTGCCTGGGATCCTCCTAAACTACTCCCAGTCGTCGTCAGCGGCCTGCACGTAGTAGTAGGCACCTCCCGAGTAGTAGTAGTCGTCATCGACAGTGGCGTCTGGCTCTTGGACTCCAATGTCTGGTCGCAGCAAACGGGTATAGGAAAGGGGAAAAAGGGGGAGAAAAGCAACCGTGAGTACTTATCCAAAGTACTCGCAAGCAAGGAGCTACACTACATATGTATGCATTGGTATCAAATGGATTAAGGGTATCATATGTGGACTGAACTGCAGAATACCGGAATTAGAGGGGGATAGCTAGTCCTTTCGAACACTACGCTTCTGGTAACCTCCATCTTGCAGTAGGAGAAGAGAGTAGATGGTAAGCACACCAAGTAGCATCGTGTAGCATAATCCTAACCGATGATCCTCCCCTCGTCGCCCTGTGAGAGAGCGATCACCGGTTGTATCTGGCACTTGGAAGGGTGTGTGTTTTATTAAGTATCCGGTTCTAGTTGTCATAAGGTCAAGGTACAACTCCAAGTCATCCTGTTACCGAAGATCACGGCTATTCGAATAGATTAACTTCCCTGCAGGGGTGCACCACATAACCCAACACGCTCGATCCCATTTGGCCGGACACACTTTCCTGGGTCATGCCCGGCGTCGAAAGATCAACACGTCGCAGCCCTACCTAGGCACAACAAAGAGGTCAGCACACCGGTCTAAATCCTATGGCGCAGGGGTCTAGGCCCATCGCCCATTGCACACCTGCACGTTGCGTACGCGGCCGGAGAGTAGACCTAGCAACCTCCATTACAAAGGAAGTTGCGTTACGTGGTCCAACCCGACGCGCGCCGCTCAGTCGCTGACGTCACGAAGGATTCGGCTGATACCACGATGTCGAGTGCCCATAACTGTCCCCGCGTAGATGGTTAGTGTGTATAGGCCAATGACCAGACTCAGATCAAATACCAAGATCTCGTTAAGCGTGTTAAGTATCCACGAACGCCGACCAGGGACAGGCCCACCTCTCTCCTAGGTGGTCTCAACCTGCCCTGTCGCTCTGCCTCAAAGTAACAGTCGGGGGCCGTCGAGAACTCATGTCCACCACTACCTGGATGGAGCCACCTGCCCCTTCAGCCCCCATCTCCGAACAATATCATAAGTAATGTAACAGTATAAGTATACAGCATATGCCCGTGATCACCTCCCGAAGTGATCACGACCCAGTAGTATAGCATGGCAGACGGACAAGAGTGTAGGGCCACTGATGGAACACTAGCATCCTATACTAAGCATTAGGATAGCAGGTAAAGGTAACAACAGTAGTAGCAAGGACAACCTATGCATCAGAATAGGATTAACGAAAAGCAGTAACACGCTACACTACTCTAATGCAAGCAGTATAGAGAAGAGTAGACGATATCTGGTGATCAAAGGGGGGGCTTGCCTGTTAGCTCTGGCAAGAAGGAGGGGTCGTCAACACCGTAGTCGAACTGGGGGTCGCCGGCAGTCTCGGGGTCTACCGGAAAGAAGTAACGGAGGGGGAATACAATAAATAATAGAGCAATCAAGGTATCACAAAGCATAACAAGACAATACATAGTGCTAGAGGTGACCTAACGCGGTACTAAGTGACACCGGCAAAGGAGGGAAACATCCGGGAAAGTAACTCCGGCGTTTCGCGTTTTCGGACAGATGAACCGGAGGGGAAAGTTGTGTGTTCGCTAAGCTAGGGATGTGTGGCGGACGAACGGGCTGCGTATCCGGAATCGTCTTGTCGTTTTGAGCAACTTTCATGTACAAAGATTTTCCATCCGAGCTACGGTTTATTTTCTATGAATTTCTGAAGTCTAAACAATATTCTGAAATTATTTCTAATTATTAAATTCGACAGAAAAAGAATAATGATGTCAGCATGAGGTCAGCGTGATGTCAGCAGTCAACAGGGCGTTGACTGGTCAAACTGACGTGTGGATCCCACTATCATAGACACAGTGTAGTTAAACAGTATAAGACTAACTAATCTAGTTAATCAGGTTATTAAGCATGTTAATTAAGTTAATTAATTATATTACTAATTAATTAATTACCTTTTATTTACTTTTTCATTCCTTTTTGAAAGTGTAACTATCCCTAGGTGGTTTTGGTAATTCATAACAACATATAGCTCATTGAGCTAATGCTATTCCAAGATGATTGTTTCAGGAAAGCTCAATGATTGGCATGGCATGGATGTGAAAGTGGAACCCTCAAAATGCTAAGGACAAAGGATTGGCTCAAGCTCAAAAGCTCAAGACTCTTCATTTTATATTTTAGTGATCCAAGATCACATTGAGTCCTTCGGAAAAGCCAATACTATTAAGGAGGGATGAGGTGTTGCTTAATGAGCCTCTTGCTTCATGTGCTTAGTGATATGCTCCAAAACCCACAACTATTTTTCCATATCCACATATGACCTAAACCCTAAGCCAAACTCGGTCCTACCGATTCTTCCTATCCGGCGCCACTGAGTTTCACTTGTCATTAGCCACTGCCAAACCCTAGCAATTCGGTCCTACCGATAGGGATCTCGGTCTCACCGAGATGGGGTTGCAAACTCTCTGTTTCCCTTTCGTAACTTTTCGGTCCCACCGAAAGAGCGAATCGGTCCCACCGATATTGCAATGTAAACTCAGTGTTTCCCCTTTGTAACTTTTCGGTCTCACCGAGTTCCACTCGGTCTCACCGAAAGAGCAAATCGGTCCCACCGAGTTTGCCCGACCAACTCTCTGGTTACCTAGTTACCAAATTCGGTCTCACCGAGTTTGTGTAATCGGTCTCACCGAGATTACGTTATGTCCAAACCCTAACCGAATCGGTCCTACCGAGTTGCATGTCAGTCCCACCGAAATTCCTAACGGTCACTAGGTTTACTATTTCGGTCAGATCGAGTTTTCTGATTCGGTCCCACCGAGATTGGTAAATTGTGTGTAACGGTTGGATTTTGTGTGGAGGCTATATATACCCCTCCACCTCTTTCTCATTCAGTGAGAGAGCCATCAGAACACACAGACCATTCCAACTCATATGTTCTGAGAGAGAACCACCTACTCATGTGTTGAGACCAAGATATTCCATTCCTACCATATGAATCTTGATCTCTAGCCTTCCCAAGTTGCTTTCCACTCAAATCTTCTTTCCACCAAATCCAAATCCTATGAGAGAGAGTTGAGTGTTGGGGGGACTATCATTTGAAGCACAAGAGCAAGGAGTTCATTACCTACACACCATTTGTTACTTCTTGGAGAGTGGTGTCTCCTAGATTGGCTAGGTGTCACTTGGGAGCCTCCGACAAGATTGTGGAGTTGAACCAAGGAGTTTGTAAGGGCAAGGAGATCGCCTACTTCGTGAAGATCTACCGCTAGTGAGGCAAGTCCTTCGTGGGCGATGGCCATGGTGGGATAGACAAGGTTGCTTCTTCGTGGACCCTTTGTGGGTGGTTGCTTCTTCGTGGACCCTTCGTGGGTGGAGCCCTGTGTGGACTCGCGCAACCGTTGCCCTTGGGTGGAGCCCTGTGTGGACTCGCGCAACCGTTACCCTTCGTGGGTTGAAGTCTCCATCAACGTGGATGTAGGATAGCACCACCTATCCGAACCACGGGAAAAACATCCGTGTCTCCAATTGCGTTTGAATTCTCCAAACCCTTCCCTTTACATTCTTGCAAGTTGCATGCTTTACTTTCCGCTGCCAATATACTCTTTGCATGCTTGCTTGAATTGTGTGATGATTGCTTGACTTGTCCTAAAATAGCCAAAATCTGCCAAGAACTAAAATTGGGAAAAGGTTAAGTTTTTATTTGGTCAAGTAGTCTAATCACCCCCCCTCTAGACATACTTTCGATCCTACAAGTGGTATCAGAGCTTTGGTCTCCATTTGCTTGATCTCCATAGCTTTTGGTGGTCATAGCCTTGGTTTCACAACCTAGGAGAGTATGGCGTCTAGCGAGGGAAATTATCACCGTAGAGGTCCTTACTTTGATGGTACTAATTTTGCTAGTTGGAAGCATAAAATGAAAATGCATATTCTTGGACATAACCCCGCCGTTTGGGCTATTGTGTGTGTTGGTTTGCAAGGTGACTTCTTTGATGGGAGAGAACCAAACCGTGAAGCTACCGCGGATGAGTTGAAGATGTTGCAATACAATGCTCAAGCTTGTGATATTCTCTTCAACGGATTGTGCCCCGAAGAATTCAACAAAATCAGCCGTCTTGAGAATGCAAAGGAAATTTGGGACACTTTGATTGATATGCACGAAGGTACCAACTCCATCAAGGAATCAAAGTTGGATGTGCTTCAAAGCCAACTTGACAAGTTCAAGATGAAGGATGGTGAAGGTGTCGCTGAAATGTACTCTAGGCTTGCTCTCATCACAAATGAGATTGCCGGCTTAGGAAGTGAAGAGATGACCGATAGATTCATCATCAAGAAGATTCTAAGAGCCTTGGATGGAAAATATGATACCGTGTGCACATTAATCCAAATGATGCCCAATTACAAAGATCTCAAGCCAACGGAGGTGATTGGAAGAATTGTTGCTCATGAGATGTCACTTAAGGATAAAGAGGAACTTCACAACAAATCAAGTGGTGCCTATAAAGCCTCATGTGAAGCCCCTACATCATCAAGTGAGAAATAAAACTTCAATGAAGAATTGAGCTTAATGGTGAAGAACTTCAACAAGTTCTACAAGAGTAGAAGCAAAGATAGAAGCTCCAAGTCAAGGTCCTACAATGACAAAAGATCTTCTAGTCGAGAGCGAAACTGTTACAATTGTGGAAGACCCGGACACTATTCCAATGAGTGTACGGCTCCCTACAAGAGAAGAGAAGATTATCCAAAAAGAAGAAGCAAAGGATCACCACCAAGAGAGAGAAGGAGTAGAGATGATCGTTATGAACGAAGATACTCACGGAGAAGCAAGGATTCAGAAAGGAAGGAAAAATCATCAAGGAGCTACACAAGACGAAGACATCAAGCTCATGTTGGTGAATGGGTATCCGGCTCCGACTCCGACAGCCACTCCGAGAGAAGTTATCACTCCGACTCCGAAGATACTCAAGATGAAGGTGTTGCCGGTCTAGCACTTGTGTCAACCAACTCCTACGACATATTTGACTCACCAAATGAAGGAATTGGAAGATGCTTCATGGCCAAAGGTCCTAAGGTAACACACCCCGAGTATGTTGATTTCAATAGTGATGAAGATGACTTGTTAGGTGATGATTTGCTTGGTGACAACTCTAGTGATGAATACTATGATGAAAGACCAATTAATCATGCTAATCAAGATAAAACGAATGACAATGATAAGGAGAAGATTGAGGCTCTAAGTAAAGAACTAAAAACTCTTAAGTTAGCTCATGACACTATCTTCGAAGATCATCGAGAACTTTTAAGAGCTCATGAGAAACTACGCTTTGAAAAGCTCAATCTTGAGCAAGAGCATGAGTTCTTAAAGGCAATCAATGATGATCTCCTCAAGAAAAGTTCTTCTTACATTGCCAAGCGTTTACTCTTATCCACTTACATGCCTTAAGTCAAGTCTAACAAGAAAAATTCTTCCTCTAGTAGTAACAATGATTATGCTAAATTAAATATTGTTGCTTCTAGTAATTCTCTTGATTCCACTAATGATTCTCTTAGCCAAGTTACACTTGAGCAAGAAAATAGCTTATTGAAGGGAATTATAGAGAAAGGAGTGTACAAAAGCCTTGCCGGGAGTAAGCAATTCGAGGAAATTGTGCGCAAGCAAGGAATGCACCGGAAGAATCAAGGTGTTGGTTTTGAACGAAAGTTCAATGCCAATGGAGTTGAATGGGAAGAAGATCAATACCCCAAGACAAAGTTTGTCCCTCAACAATAGAAGTATACTTCTTTCAAGGGGACACAAGCTCAAGATGATCTTCCACCACAAAACTACGAGCAAAAAGGCAAGGACAAGCTTCAATAGGAAATTGATGCATTTGAAGAAGCTCCTAAGACCTTAGTCAAGTGGATTCCCAAGACTACTTCAAGTTCCACTTCATCAAATACGACTACAACTCCAAGGATTCCCATCAAGATGGTGTGGATCCAAAAGAAGAAGAACTAGAGAGTTCTCGAGGGTGACTCCGCCAACATACTTCACTCTTATCATTTTGGCAAGAACAAGTGCAATCAACTTCCACATCTTGCACTAGTTCAAGGAGTCACAAACCCTCTTGTTGGTAAGACAAGGGACAAGGTAACCTAAAAGTTTTCATGGACATCATCTTTTGTGTGCATCACTCTATGTCTATGGATATCCTTGTTTGTTCCTTGTGGGACTAACCCATGTAGGTATTGAAAGTGCAATTCACTCAAATGGATAGCTCCAAGAGATCTACATCAACATTGAGCATCCACATCTTCAATATCTACATGAAGTCATCATCGACAAAACCCAAGGTCAGTTCATCCCTCTTAGGGGGGATATCACATCTAGGGGGAGCTTTACTCTAAGACTTGAGCTAAAGCAACTCTAAAGATGTGAACACAACAATGCTTTATGTAAAAGTGGTAACCCCACTTGAGCTTAAATGATGAGTATGACCTATGATCAAGTGTTCTCACTTGACTCCTAAGTCAATATACTCATATATAGATGACCTAGTCATCGCAAATTCCTTGATAGATGCTAGAATTGGTTGTGCATGCCTTGCCACATATTTCATTTGCCATCTTATTGTGTGAGCATGCTGGTTGCATATTTTACTCATTCGAGGACATCCACTTGTTGCTTTGATTGTTCGGCTTTATCTCTTTTTTTTGCCAAGTGGATGGACAAGAATGCCTAAGAACCTCCTCTAGCTATCTATGCTTTTCTCGTCTCAAACTCTATTCATGCTGCATCACAAAATTTGATCAAGTCAGATTCGAACCACTCTGTGTGAGGAGCGCTCGGAGTCCCCGATTCGTCATAGACTTAAACTTCCAAAACCTCTTTATGATTCTCGGTCTGACCGATACTCCATTTTCGGTCCTAACGAGATCATTAAGTTGATCTAGGTTTTCGATCTTGGTGCAACCGATTTGAACCTTTCGGTCACACCCAGTTTCAATAACTGCACGCAGTTATGAATCTCGGTGCCACCGAGTTGTTCCACTCGGTCACACCAACAGGGTCGGGCTATATATAGTCACGGGCAAAATTTGGAAATTTCTCCGAACCCCTTCGCCCGCGCGATAGCCTGCTCTGCCCTCGAGGTCTCTGGATCGTCTTCTCGCCGCCAGCAGCCTCCAGTAGCTGGTCTCCGTCGCTGTCAGTGGGATTTCTGCCCCACCGTTGCCGCCGTAGCAAGTCCCCGCCGAACTAGGGTATGGACTTGATCTTTGTGCTATTCCTCAATCTGATTCCTAGCACATTGTGATCATATTGTTTCTAGCCACGTTTGATAAACTCCTATCCAGTCAAAACGCTCATAGATTAGGTTTGATTCGAAAGTTCTAGGTTTAGGTCTCCGCCGAAACCATCTCGGACCCACCGAGTTGAAAAACTCAGTCCCACCGATTTGGCTTATGCCATTGCACAAGTGAGACTCGGTCTGACCGAGAATTACTTATTGGTGTGACCAATTTTTGAACTCAGTGAAACCCTAGCAGTCTCGGTGCCACCGAACTGTGACTCGGTCCTACCGAGTTCACTAGTTTAGGTTCCAAAACTGCTTCGGTATCACCGAGTTTGAAAGTCGGTAGATCCGAGATGATTTCAGTGGGAAACTAAAACTAGGTTTTTGAATTATTCTTTTGCAAAAATCTCTGCATTTTGTGATGCTCATCCACTCTATCTCCTCTATAATCTATTCACAGGGTCAGCAGTCAGTTTGCATCATGTCAGACCAGAGTGACAGCCAAAACTTGTCAGAGGAGCAAGTGCAGTTGAGTGAGGGCACTAGTCCCTCAAGTTCCTCAGATGATGGCAGCAGGAGCACACCCAGCAACCTGCCTAAAGCTGCCACTAGGCAAAGGAAGAAGAAAACCTCAGATTCTGAAGATGAGGACTATGTGGCAGAGGAAGAGGCCACTTCCAAGAGAATTGAGCCAGCCCAAGGCACTAAGCCAGGTCTGAAGATCAAAAGGCCAGCAGGCAGGCAGCCCATGTCAAAGGCTAGAGCCTCGACTGAGAAGCCCACTTCCCAAGAGCCAGCTGCAGCTGAGGGCAAGAAAAGAAAGGAGAGGGTGAAAAAGACTGTGGCTAGGGTGCTTGGCAAAGCTTCCATCATGGAAGAGGAAGAGGAAGAAGAGGCAGCTGCACCAGCGCCCAAGGCACCCAAGCTTATGGGAGATGCCATAAGGTCAGGGGGAGCTGCATCCAAGCCCAAGGAAGCACCTAAGGCTGCATCTAAGCCTAAGAGTGCACCAAAAAGAAACACAAGAAGCATCCCAGCCATTGAGAAGAACAAGGCCCCAGTGCCTGAGACTGTTGCAGAGGATGAGGAAGAAAATGTCCTTCGGAAGCTCAAGTCCAAGATCCCATACCACAACGATGCTCATCCTGTGGCTGAGGATATGAAGCTCAGGAGAGACTCAGGGCTCAGGAAATGGAGAGAAGCAGATCCATACGCCTCTAGGAGAAGGACTGCAGTGGACTACAGGTTTCATACCAAGGAGCAGCAGGATTTCTATGAGACAGTGCTACTTGACAAGAAGCCAATTGTATGTGACATGAGATGGGTCGACTGGACCTATATCAAGGACAATGAAGAGTACTACCCTGGAGTACTTGATAGCTTTAGTGCGTGTGGAGTTGCAGACTTTGTTGGGCAGAAGCTCACAAAGTGGAACGAGGAACTAATCATGCAATTCTACTCCACAGCACACTTTTATCCGGATGGCAGGATCACATGGATGTCAGAAGGTACAAGGTACAACTCTACTGTGAGGAATGGGCGAAGCTAATCAATGCTCCAGAGGAGCAAGCAGATGACTTGGACATTTATGCCAAGAAAAAGATGGACCACAACTCCATGTCCAACATGTACAAGGAGATTCCGAATGAAGCACTTGACACGTTCAAGTTTGGCTCAGTGCATTATCTGCTATCAGGATTGCCTACGATCAACTGGATCCTTAGGCACACCCTTCTGCCCAAGTCTGGAGATCACAAGATGATCAGAGGTCACGCGATCAATTTGCTTCATGTTTTTGACGTGCCTCAAAAATTCAAAGTCATGAGCCTCATAGTGGAAACGATCAAAAGGACTGCGGCAGATCAGAAGAGGAGCTGTGGATATGCCCCTCAGATTCAGGAGCTCATCAACTCCAAGATGGGCACGGGCGTATATTTGTTGGATAAGGAACACCTGCCCATCCGTCCAGATTTCGAGAACAATGAAGTTGTTATGACTGAGAATGAACCATCATCTGCCCATGCACAAGCTCAGAAGGAGAAGGCGAAGAAGGAGAAAGCTGCCAGGATGCCTACTCAAGCGGAGGCATCTGATTACTTCTTGAAAACAAAACAAGAGCAGCTTGGTTACCTGATTGCGTCCACCCTGCGGATTGAGCAGAGTATAGCCACCCTGACTCAGAACCAGGCGAGTTTAGAGAGGATCATGGAACAAAGGTTCTGTGACTTGGACATCAAGGTGACAGAGATACAGACTGCCGTGGAGCAGCTCCAGGAGGACATGAATGAGAGGAGAGGCAGGACCACGACTGATGCTTTTGCGAGGGTGCCACGAGGTTCGAGGTCGTCTGCACTGCCAGTTGCTGACACCAGAGCTACAACGTCTGCACCAGCCGCAGCCTCAGTTCCACCAGCTCCGGCATCCACTTCAGCCTCGACTCCGACCACGTCTACCAAAGGCTTCGTCCTTGGAGTGCTCCGGACTCCACCACCACCTGAAGATCAAGCCTGAGCGTTGACTTAGCACTATGCATTTTCTAGGAACTTTTTGGTAACTTGTTGCCAAAGGGGGAGAAAATGTATAGATCATAGGCTTCGAGAGAGAGTGTTGCTTTTATTCTCTCTTGTTTTATTTGGTTTTTTTTCGAACTTATTTGCTTTTGAGTGCTTGATACTAGACATTGATGATCATGTGTTTGATCATAAGCTACACTTAATGTTTGCTTAATGCTTGCTTAAATATTATCATTCTATCTATCGTTTGTGATCATTCATTGTTCTTGGTGATGAGTGCATGTATTTCATTCTTATCATTTTTGACCGCTCCACCAAAATGTATGTGACATGGAAGAGTAACCCATAATTCTAATTCTTTGTGCATTTGCAGTCCAAAAGCAAATTTTAAATATGCACAAATTTAGGGGGAGCTCTTACGTATCACATACTTCTCAAAGCAATGATAAATTTCATGATTATTATCTTTTATCGAAGCTTTGATCTATATGTTGTCATCAATTACCAAAAAGGGGGAGATTGAAAGTGCAACTATCCCTAGGTGGTTTTGGTAATTCATAACAACATATAGCTCATTGAGCTAATGCTATTCCAAGATGATTGTTTCAGGAAAGCTCAATGATTGGCATGGCATGGATGTGAAAGTGGAACCCTCAAAATGCTAAGGACAAAGGATTGGCTCAAGCTCAAAAGCTCAAGACTCTTCATTTTATATTTTAGTGATCCAAGATCACATTGAGTCCTTAGGAAAAGCCAATACAATTAAGGAGGGATGAGGTGTTGCTTAATGAGCCTCTTGCTTCATGTGCTTAGTGATATGCTCCAAAACCCTCAACTATTTTTCCATATCCACATATGACCTAAACCCTAAGCCAAAATCGGTCCTACCGATTCTTCCTATCCGGCGCCACCGAGTTTCACTTGTCATTAGCCATTGCCAAACCCTAGCAGTTCGGTCCTACCGATAGGGATCTCGGTCTCGCTGAGATGGGGTTGCAAACTCTCTGTTTCCCTTTCCTTACTTTTCGGTCCCACCGAAAGAGCGAATCGGTCCCACCGAGATTGCAATGTAAACTCAGTGTTTCCCCTTTGTAACTTTTCGGTCTCACCGAGTTCCACTCGGTCTCACCGAAAGAGCAAATCGGTCCCACCGAGTTTGCCTGACCAACTGTGTGGTTAGCTAGTTACCAAATTCGGTCTCACCGAGATTGTGTAATCAGTCTCACCAAGATTACGTTATGCCCAAACCCTAACCGAATCGGTCCTACCGAGTTGCATGTCAGTCCCACCGAAATTCCTAATGGTCACTAGGTTTACTATTTCGGTCAGACCGAGCTTTCTGATTCGGTCCCACCGAGATTGGTAAATTGTGTGTAACGGTTGGATTTTGTGTGGAGGCTATATATACCCCTCCACCTCTTTCTCATTCAGTGAGAGAGCCATCAGAACACACACACCATTCCAACTCATATGTTCTGAGAGAGAACCACCTACTCATGTGTTGAGACCAAGATATTCCATTCCTACCATATGAATCTTGATCTCTAGCCTTCCCAAGTTGCTTTCCACTCAAATCTTCTTTCCACCAAATCCAAATCCTATGAGAGAGAGTTGAGTGTTGGGGGGACTATCATTTGGAGCACAAGAGCAAGGAGTTCATTACCTACACACCATTTGTTACTTCTTGGAGAGTGGTGTCTCCTAGATTGGCTAGGTGTCACTTGGGAGCCTCCGACAAGATTGTGGAGTTGAACCAAGGAGTTTGTAAGGGCAAGGAGATCGCCTACTTCGTGAAGATCTACCGCTAGTGAGGCAAGTCCTTCGTGGGCGATGGCCATGGTGGGATAGACAAGGTTGCTTCTTCGTGGACCCTTTGTGGGTGGTTGCTTCTTCGTGGACCCTTCGTGGGTGGAGCCCTGTGTGGACTCACGCAACCGTTGCCCTTGGGTGGAGCCCTGTGTGGACTCGCGCAACCGTTACCCTTCGTGGGTTGAAGTCTCCATCAACGTGGATGTAGGATAGCACCACCTATCCGAACCACGGGAAAAACATCCGTGTCTCCAATTGCGTTTGAATTCTCCAAACCCTTCCCTTTACATTCTTGCAAGTTGCATGCTTTACTTTCCGCTGCCAATATACTCTTTGCATGCTTGCTTGAATTGTGTGATGATTGCTTGACTTGTCCTAAAATAGCCAAAATCTGCCAAGAACTAAAATTGGGAAAAGGTTAAGTTTTTATTTGGTCAAGTAGTCTAATCACCCCCCCTCTAGACATACTTTCGATCCTACACTTTTTTTTTTCTGTTTTACAGGGCTGTCCCACATGTCATAGGGTACAACTAAAGCTAAGTCAAATAAAATTAGTCTAACAAAGGGGCTTGTTTAACTAGGGATTAGCCCCTAAGCTAGCAAAGGGCCGGCCACACTCAGAACACACATACGCTGCACACACACCACACACCACACGTGGCCATGGCCATGGCCATGGCCAGTAGCAGCAGCAGCCGGTGGTAGTGGGCAGCAGTAGTACCAGAAACAGAGCAGCATAGCAGCGGCCTAAGCACGAAGCAGCAGTAACAACAATTAGCAGATACATCAGTAATAAACAGCAGCTGAGAGCAGTGGCACAAGCAGTTCAGCGCAGCAGGCAGCTGCAAAAAGTAGCAGTTGCGGGCACAACACACGACAATGGGAGCGGCGGGGTGCGGCCGGTGCACGGCCTGTCGCGGCCAGGGTGCGCGTAATGGGTTCGGGTAGGTGCACGCAAGAGCGCGGGTGCGGCCACGGTGAGGTCCGGCCATGGCGGACGATGGAGCTCGGTGCTTGTAGGCTTCAGTAGTACGACATGAAATCGACGGGAAAACAAAGGGGAAATCGAAGGGAGCTCACAACGGGGCTGTAGGGCAAGTTAGTGTGCTCGGGGGTGCGTCGGGGATGGACTGGAGTAACGGCAATCGACGGCGGACGAAGACGATGTATGCGGAGATGACCAAGTTGATGGCTAGCGTATGAGACGTCCCGGCTCGATTCGATGCTCGGGATAGATGGAGTCGAGGGTGGTGGTCCTCCTGGACATCTTCTCATGCGACAGGGAGGCCGATGGCCACGACGACGACGGCGGCCATGGAGGGCGCCGTTCGGTTGTATGTTGCGGAGGAGAGAACGGCGCGAGGGAGGAGAAGGGAGAGGGCTAGGGTTTGCTAGGGTTTGGGGGCGCGGGGATGCCTTAAAGGCGTCGAGGAGGTCGGGGATGGCGCCACGCACGGCCTGGTGCAGCCATGGCCGGCGGATGGCCGCCACGCCCTCCCCCGTCCTCTGTAGCAAGAGGAGGGGATGGAACGAGGTGGGCTAGGCCGTGTGTGCACCGAGGCCACTAGGGCCCATGTGCACAGTAGATCTCTAGGCCCATATTCTTTTTATCCTTTTCTGTTTTATATTTTTGACACCGTTTTCTATTTTCCTTTTGTACCAAACGATTTTTGGTGAACATGAAATTTGGCACATAAATAATAGGGATTATTTTGAGTTAGCAAAAAAAGTTTGGGGGCAATTGGAGTTAAATAAATAATCGTTAATTTTGAAAAGGCCATTTATTCATTGTTGGACCAATTATTAATTTCTAGGAATTTACTTGTGGGTCAAGTGAAGTTGGTTTCAACATGGCAATGATCAGGGCAATCTGTAGCGTATTGTGAACATTTTAGATTTACGGTTTGAAAACTTTTATCGTTTAACTTTATTTTAAATGTGAATTCGATCGGGATTTTAATCATCGCGAGATTGATAACAGTCATCGCGTTGACGTGGCATCATTAGTAGAGGGTTACTGTAGTCTGATTATCCGGGCGTCACATCTGAGGAGCTCCCTGTAACCATCGAGATATATGCTTCAATAGGTACCATTGCCTGCTGTGAAGACCTTGTTTTCACTCCAGATTTTTCCATAACCGGCTCAAATGGCTGATACACATGAAGAGTAGTTCAATATACACAGATTGTCGATAAATGAAATACGTAATGAAAAAAAAGATGGCATGAGATAATTCACATATATGATGCCTGGCTCCATGGCGGTGCAGAATTCACATATATGATAACTGGCTGAAAAACATGGCATTGCATAATTCACATATCTGATATAGAAAGCAAATAGGAGGCATTCACACAAAGCATATCTAATCTAAGCAGATGGCATGGCAATGCAAGACACTGCTACCTCTTGAGCACTGCGTTGGATTTCCCCGAAGAGGAGAGGATGATGCAACAAAGTAGCGTAAGTATTTACCTCAGTTTTTGAGAACCAAGGTATCAATCCAGTAGGAGGATACGCTCGAGTCCCTTGTACCTACACAAAAACAATAGCTCAATGCAACCAACGCGCTTAGGGGTTGTCAATCCCTTCACGGTCACTTACAAAAGTGAGATCTGATAGAGATGATAAATAATATTTTTGGTATTTTTGATATAGAGATGCAAAGTGAAAAGTAAAAGGTAAAGTAAAAGCAAAGCAATAATAAAGTGATGGAGATTTATATGATGAGAGAGAGACCCGGGGGGCATAGGTTTCACTAGTGGCTTCTCTCAAGAGCATAAGTATTCTACAGTGGGTGAACAAATTACTGTTGAGCAATTGACAGAATTGAGCATAGTTATGAGAATATCTAGGTATGATCATGTATATAGGCATCACGTCCGAGACAATTAGACCGAAACAATTTTGCATCTACTACTATTACTCCACTCATCGACCGCTATCCAGCATGCATCTAGAGTATTAAGTTAAAAACAGAGTAATGCCTTAAGCAAGATGACATGATGTAGAGGGATAGTTTCATGCAATATGATAAAAACCCCATCTTATTATCCTCGATGGCAACAATACAATACGTGCCTTGCTGCCCCTTCTGTCACTGGGAAAGGACACCGCAAGATCGAACCCAAAGCTAAGCACTTCTCCCATGGCAAGAACAACCAATCTAGTAGGCCAAACCAAATTGATAATTCGTAGAGACTTGCAAAGATAACCAATCATACATAAAAGAATTCAGAGAAGATTCAAATATTATTCATAGATAGACTTGATCATAAACCAACAATTCATCGGTCTCAACAAACACACCGCAAAAAGAAGATTACATCGAATAGATCTCCATGAGAGAGGGGGAGAACATTGTATTGAGATCCAAAAAGAGATAAGAAGCCATCTAGCTACTAACTATGGACCCGTAGGTCTGAAGTAAACTACTCACACTTCATCAGAGAGGCTTGGATGATGATGTAGAAGCCCTCCGTGATCGATGCCCCTTCCGGCGGAGCTCCGGAAGAGGCCCCAAGATGGGATCTCGTGGATACAAAAAGTTGCGGCGGTGGAATTAGGTTTTTGGCTCCGTCCCCGATCGTTTGGGGGTACGTGGATATATATAGGAGGAAGAAGTACGTCGGTGGAGCAACAGGGGGCCCACGAGGGTGGGTG
>NC_041388.1:364954587-364964619 GCF_002162155.2 Triticum dicoccoides
TAGTTGGCTTGACGTAGGGTCCAAGTCTCCTGAGTTGTATTCGGTGAGAAAATCACGTTCCCGAAGGTTTCATTCCGTTTGGACTCCGTTTGATATTCCTTTTCTTTGAAACCCTAAAACAGGTAAAAACAACAATTCTGGGCTGGGCCTCCAGTTAATAGGTTAGTCCCAAAAATAATATAAAAGTGGATAATAAAGCCTAATAATGTCCAAAACAGTAGATAATATAGCATGGAGCAATCAAAAATTATAGATACGTTGGAGATGTATCAAGCATCCCCAAGCTTAATTCCTGCTCGTCCTCGAGTAGGTAAATGATAAAAACAGAATTTTTGATGCGGAGTGCTACTTGGCATAATTTTAATGTAATTCTTCTTAATTGTGGTATGAATATTCAGATCCGAAAGATTCAAGACAAAAGTTCATATTGACATAAAAATGATAATACTTCAAGCATACTAACTAAGCAATTATGTCTTCTCAAAATAACATGGCCAAAGAAAGTTCATCCCTACAAAATCATACTATAGTTTAGTCATGTTTCATTTTCGTCACACAAGAATGCTCTCATCATGCACAACCCCGATGACAAGCCAAGCAATTGTTTCATACTTTAGTAATCTCAAACCTATAAACTTTCACGCAATATATGAGCGCGAGCCATGGACATAACACTATGGGTGGAATAGAATATAATGAGGGGGTTATGTGGAGAAGACAAAAGGGAGAAAGTCTCACATCAACGAGGCTAATCAATGGGCTATGGAGATGCCCACCGGTTGATGTTAATTCAAGGAGTAGGGATTGCCATGCAACGGATGCATTAGAGCTATAAATGTATGAAAGCTCAACAAAAGAAACTAGTGGGTGTGCATCCAACTTGCTTTCTCACGAAGACCTAGGGCACTTGAGGAGGCCCATTGTTGGAATATATAAGCCAAGTTCTATAATTAAAAATTCCCACTAGTATATGGAAGTGATAACATGAGATACTCTCTACTATGAAGATCATGGTGCTACTTTGAAGCACAAGTGTGGTAAAAGGATAGTAACATTGTCCCTTCTCTCTTTTTCTCTCATTTTTGGGCCTTTTCTTTTTTTATGGCCTTTCTCTTTTTTGGGGCCTTCTATTTTTATGGCCTTTCTCTCTTTTTTTATTTATTCCTCACTTGGGACAATGCTCTAATAATGATGATCATCACACTTCTATTTATTTACAACTCAATGATTACAACTCGATACTAGAACAAAGATGTCTCTATATGAATGCCTCCGGTGGTGTACCGGGATATGCAATGAATCAAGAGTGACATGTATGAAAGAATTATGAACGGCGGCTTTGCCACAAATACTATGTCAACTACATGATCATGCTAAGCAATATGACAATGATGAATGTGTCATGATGAACGGAATGATGGAAAGTTGCATGGCAATATATCTCGGAATGGCTATGGAAATGCCATAATAGGTAGGTATGGTGACTGTTTTGAGGAAGATATAAGGAGGTTTATGTGTGAAAGAGCGTATCATATCACGGGGTTTGGATGCACCGGCGAAGTTTGCGCCGACTCTCAATGTGAGAAAGGGCAATGCACGGTACCGAAGAGGCTAGCAAGGATGGAAGGGTGAGAGTGCGTATAATCCATGGACTCAACATTAGTCATAAAGAATTCACATACTTATTGCAAAAATCTACAAGTCATCAAAAACCTCGGCACTACGCACATGCTCCTAGGGGGATAGATTGGTAGGAAAAGACCATCGCTCGTCCCCAACCACCACTCATAAGGAAGACAATCAAATAACACCTCATGTTTCAAATTTGTTGCATAATGTTTACTATACGTGCATGCTACGGGACTTGCAAACCTCAACATAAGTATTTCTCAATTTCATAACTACTCAACTAGCATGACTTTGATATTATTACCTCCATATCTCAAAACAATCATCAAGCATCAAACTTTTCTTAGTTTTCAACATGCTCAAAAGAAAGTTTTATTATTAATCTTGCATACCAAGCATATTAGGATTTTAAGAAAATTACCATGCTATTAAGACTCTCAAAATAATCTAAGTGAAGCATGAGAGAACAATAGTTTCTATAAAACAAATCCACCACCGTGCTCTTAAAAGATATAAGTGAAGCACTAGAGCAAAACTATAAAGCTCAAAAGATATAAGTGAAGCATATAGAGTATTCTATCAAATTCCAAATTATGTATGGCTCTCTCAAAAGGTGTGCACATCAAGGATGATTGTGGTAGACTAACAAGCAAAGACTCAAATCATAAAAGACGCTCCAAGCAAAACACATATCGTGTGGTGAATAAAAAATATAGCTCCAAGTAAAGTTACCGATAGAAGTAGACGAAAGAGGGGATGCCTTCTGGGGCATCCCCAAGCTTTGGCTTTTAGGTGTCCTTAGATTATCTTGGGGGTCCCTTGGGCATCCCCAAGCTTAGGATCTTGCCACTCCTTGTTCCATGATCCATCAAATCTTTACCCAAAACTTGAAAACTTCACAACACAAAACTTAAAGCAGAAAATCTCGTGAGCTCCGTTAGTGAAAGAAAACAAAAGACCACTTCAAGGTACTGTAATAAACTCATTATTTATTTATATTGGTGTTATACCTACTGTATTCCAACTTCTCTATGGATTATAAACTATTTTACTAGCCATAGATTCATCAAAATAAGCAAACAACACACGAAAAACAGAATCTGTCAAAAACAGAACAGTCTATAGTAATCTGTAGCTAGCGCAAGATCTGGAACCCCAAAAATTCTATAATAAATTGATGGACGTGAGGAATTTATCTATTAATCATCTGAAAAAATTAACTAAATAGCACTTTCCAAATAAAAATGACAGCAGTTCTCGTGAGCGCTAAAGTTTCTGTTTTTACAGCAAGTTCAACAAGAATTTCCCCAAGTCTTCCCAACGGTTCTACTTGGCACAAACACTAATTAAACACAAAAAACACAACCATAACAGAGGCTAAATAAATTATTTATTACTAAACAGGAGCAAAAAAGCAAGGAATAAAAATAAAATTGGGTTGCCTCCCAACAAGCGCTATCGTTTAACGCCCCTAGCTAGGCATAACGAGCAAGAATAGATCTTGTTGTTGCCATCTTTGGTTTTCAACTTTTTAGCAGAGTCAAGCTCGAATCCGGGAGGTTCTTTACGATTCCCTTCATATTCTGAAATTTTTAGATCTAATGAATACAACCGCTTATTGCAAAGGGTAATCAACATATTCATGCGGTGAATATTTCCACTAATGTTCTTAAGAGGTTCAAGAGATTTGTGCAAGATTTTAGTAACTTCACAATTTTTTTCAAAAACTTGTATCTCTTCCTGAGTAGGATGAGGCCCCTTTTGTTCAGGTAGTGTTCCCACAATACCTTCTATAATTTCAAGTGCAATATGGGGATCGATTCCAATAAAATTGCTATTGGCAACGCAATCCAAGAGTTGTCTATAAGACATATTTAATCCAACATAAAAATTGCGAAGCAGAATTCTCAAATTTATTTCGGAGGTACAATTATGATGAGATTCCATTATTCTCAACCAGACATCTTTTAAGTTCTCTCCCAGCCTTTGCTTAAAATTTAGAACTTCATTCTCGGGGGACAACGGAGAAGATATGAGACTAGCCATAACGACAAGCAAACGAATTAACACATGAGCAAACAAACGGGAAAAAGAGACAAATAGAGAGGGAGAATAGAGAGAGAGAGAGAGAGAGGGCGAATAAAATGGCAAGGGTGAAGTGGGGGAGAGGAAAACGAGAGGCAAATGGCAAATAATGTAATGCAGGAGATAGGGATTGTGATGGGTACTTGGTATGTTGAATTTTGCGCAGACTCCCCAGCAACGGCGCCAGAAATTCTTCTTGCTACCTCTTGAGCACTGCGTTGGATTTCCCCGAAGAGCATAGGATGATGTAGCAAAGTAGCGTACGTATTTCCCTCAGTTTTTGAGAACCAAGGTATCAATCCAGTAGGAGGCTACGCTCGAGTCCCTTGTACCTACACAAAAACAATAGCTCAACGCAACCAACGCGCTTAGGGGTTGTCAATCCCTTCACGGTCACTTACGAAAGTGAGATATGATAGAGATGATAAATAATATTTTTGGTATTTTTGATATAGAGATGCAAAGTGAAAAGTAAAAGGTAAAGTAAAAGCAAAGCAATAATAAAGTGATGGAGATTGATATGATGAGAAAGAGACCCGGGGGCCATAGGTTTCACTAGTGGCTTCTCTCAAGAGCATAAGTATTCTACGGTGGGTGAACAAATTACTGTTGAGCAATTGACAGAATTGAGCATAGTTATAAGAATATCTAGGTATGATCATGTATATAGGCATCACGTCCGAGACAAGTAGACCGAAACGATTCTGCATCTACTACTATTACTCCACTCATCGACCGCTATCCAGCATGCATCTAGAGTATTAAGTTAAAAACAGAGTAATGCCTTAAGCAAGATGACATGATGTAGAGGGATAGTTTCATGCAATATGATAAAAACACCATCTTGTTATCCTCGATGGCAACAATACAATACGTGCCTTGCTGCCCTTTCTGTCACTGGGAAAGGACACCACAAGATCGAACCCAAAGCTAAGCACTTATCCCATGGCAAGAACAACCAATCAAGTAGGCCAAACCAAACTGATAATTCGAAGAGACTTGCAAAGATAACCAATCATACATAAAAGAATTCAGAGAAGATTCAAATATTATTCATAGATAGACTTGATCATAAACCCACAATTCATCGGTCTCAACAAACACTGTTGGGGAACGTAGTAATTTCAAAAAATTTCCTACACACACAGAAGATCATGGTGATGCATAGCAACGAGAGGAGAGAGTGTTGTCCACATACCCTCGTAGACCAAAAGCGGAAGCATTAGCACAACGCGGTGGATGTAGTCGTACGTCTTCACAGCCCGACCGATCAAGCACCGAAACTACGACACCTCCGAGTTCTAGCACACGTTCAGCTCGATGACGATCCCCGGACTCCGATCCAGCAGAATGTCGGGGAAGAGTTCCGTCAGCACGACGGTGTGGTGACGATCTTGATGTTCTACTGTCGCAGTGCTTCGCCTAAGCACCACTACAATATTATCGAGGACTATGGTGGAGGGGGCACCGCACAAGGCTAAGAGATCAATGATCAACTGTTGTGTCTCTGGGGTGCCCCCCTGCCCCCGTATATAAAGGAGCAAGGGAGGGAGGCGGCCGGCCTAGGAGGAGAGCGCGCCAAGGGGGGAGTCCTACTCCCACCGGGAGTAGGACTCCTCCTTCCCTTGTTGGAGTAGGAGAGAAGGAAAGAGGGGGAGAGGAACAAGGAAAAGTGGGCTGCACCCCTTGTCCAATTCGGACCAGAGGGGGGGTCGCGCGCCTCCTTCCTTTTGGCCTCTCTCCTCTATTCCCGTATGGCCCAATAAGGCCCATATACTCCCTGGCGAATTCCCGTAACTCTTCGGTACTCCAAAAAATACCCGAATCACTCGGAACCTTTCCGATGTCTGAATATAGTCGTCCAATATATCAATCTTTACATCTCGACCATTTCGAGACTCCTCGTCACGTCCCTGATCTCATCCGGGACTCCGAACTCCTTCGGTACATCAAGACTCATAAACTCATAATATAACTGTCATCGAAACCTTAAGCGTGCGGACCCTATGGGTTCGAGAACTATGTAGACATGACCGAGACACGTCTCCGGTCAATAACCAATAGCGGAACCTGGATGTTCATATTGGCTCCTACATATTCTACGAAGATCTTTATCAGTCAGACCGCATAACAACATACGTTGTTCCCTTTGTCATCGGTATGTTACTTGCCCGAGATTCGATCGTCGGTATCTCAATACCTAGTTCAATCTCGTTACCGGCAAGTCTCTTTTACTCATTCCGTAATACATCATCCTGCAACTAACTCATTAGTTGCAATGCTTGCAAGGCTTAAGTGATGTGCATTACTGAGAGGGCCCAGAGATACCTCTCCGACAATCGGGGTGACAAATCCTAATCTCGAAATACGCCAACCTAACAAATACCTTCGGAGACACCTGTAGAGCACCTTTATAATCACCCAGTTACATTGTGACGTTTGGTGGCACACAAAGTGTTCCTCCGGTAAATGGGAGTTGCATAATCTCATAGTCATAGGAACATGTATAAGTCATGAAGAAAGCAATAGCAACAAACTAAACGATCAAGTGCTATGCTAACAAAATGCGTCAAGTCAATCACATCATTCTCCTAATGATGTGATCCAGTTAATCAAATGACAACTCATGTCTATGGTTAGGAAACATAACCATCTTTGATCAATGAGCTAGTCAAGTAGAGGCATACTAGTGACACTCTGTTTGTCTATGTATTCACACATGTATTATGTTTCCGGTTAATACAATTCTAGCATGAATAATAAACATTTATCATGATATAAGAAAATAAATAATAACTTTATTATTGCCTCTAGGGCATATTTCCTTCAGTCTCCCACTTGCACTAGAGTCAATAATCTAGTTCACATCGCCATGTGATTTAACATCAATAGTTCACATCACCATGTGATTAACACCCATAGTTCACATCGACATGTGACCAACACCCAAAAGGGTTTACTAGATTCAATAATCTAGTTCACATCACTATGTGATTAACACCCAAAGAGTACTGAGGTGTGATCATGTTTTTCTTGTGAGAGAAGTTTAGTCAACGGGTCTGCCACATTCAGATCCGTAAGTATTTTGCAAATTTCTATGTCAACAATGCTCTGCATGGAGCTACTCTAGCTAATTGCTCCCACTTTCAATATGTATCTAGATTGAGACTTAGAGTCATCTGGATCAGTGTCAAAACTTGCATCGACGTAACCCTTTACGACGAACCTTTTGTCACCTCCATAATCGAGAAACATATCCTTATTCCACTAAGGATAATTTTGACCAATGTCCAGTGATCTACTCCTAGATCACTATTGTACTCCCTTGCCAAACTCAGGGCAGGGTATACAATAGGTCTGGTACACAACATGGCATACTTTATAGAACCTATGGCTGAGGCATAGGGAATGACTTTCATTCTCTCTCTATCTTCTGCCGTGGTTGGGTTTTGAGTCTTACTCAACTTCACACCTTTGTAACACAAGCAAGAACTCCTTCTTTGACTGTTCCATTTTGACTACTTCAAAATCTTGTCAAGGTATGTACTCATTGAAAACTTATCAAACGTCTTGATCTATCTCTATAGATCTTGATGCTCAATATGTAAGCAGCATCACTGAGGTCTTTCTTTGAAAAACTCCTTTCAAACATTCCTTTATGCTTTGCAGAATAATTCTACATTATCTCCGATCAACCATATGTCATTCACACATATTTATCAGAAATGCTGTAGTGCTCCCACCCACTTTCTTGTAAATACAGGCTTCACCGCAAGTCTGTATAAAACTATATGCTTTGATCAACTTATCAAAGCGTATATTCCAACTCCGAGATGCTTGCACTAGTCTATAGATGGATCGCTGGAGCTTGCATATTTTGTTAGCACCTTTAGGATTGACAAAACCTTCTGGTTGCATCATAAACTCTTCTTTAATAAATCCATTAAGGAATGCAGTTTTGTTTATCAATTTGCCAGATTTCATAAAATGCAGCAATTGCTAACATGATTCAGACAGACTTAAGCATAGATACGAGTGAGAAACTCTCATCGTAGTCAACACCTTGAACTTGTCAAAAAACTTTTGCGACAATTCTAGCTTTGTAGATAGTAACACTACTATCACCGTCCGTCTTCCTCTTGAAGATCCATTTATTTTTTATGGCTTGCTGATCAACGGGAAAGTCAACCAAAGTCCGCACTTTGTTCTCATACATGGATCCCATCTTAGATTTTATGGCCTCAAGCCATTTCATGGAATCTGGGCTCATCATCGCTTCCTCATAGTTCATAGGCTCGTCATGGTCAAGTAACATGACCTCCAGAACATGATTACCATACCACTCTGGTGCGGATGTCACTCTGGTTTTCCTACAAGGTTCGGTAGTAACTTGATCTGAAGTTTACATGATCATCATCATTAGCTTCCTCACTAATCGGTGTAGTAGTCACAGGAATAGATTTCTGTGATGAACTACTTTCCAATAAGGGAGCAGGTACAGTTACCTCATCAAGTTCTACTTTCCTCCCACTCACTTCTTTTGAGAGAAACTCCTTCTCTAGAAAGGATCCATTCTCAGCAATGAATATCTTGCCTTCGGATCTGTGATAGAAGGTGTACCCAACATTTTCTATTGGGTATCCTATGAAGATGCACTACTCCGATTTGGGTTTGAGCTTATCAGGTTGAAACTTTTTCACATAAGCATTGCAACCTCAAACTTTAAGAAACGACAGCTTAGGTTTCTTGCCAAACCATAGTTCATACGGTGTCGTCTCAACGGATTTAGATGGTGCCCTATTTAATGTGAATGTAGCTGTCTCTAATGCACAACCCCAAAACAATAGTGGTAAATCGGTAAGAGACATCATAGATCGCACCATATCTAATAAAGTACGGTTACGATGTTCGGACACACCACTACACTGTAATGGTGTTCCAGGCGGCGTGAGTAGTGAAACTTTTTCACATTGTTTTAATTGAAGGCCAAACTCGTAACTCAAATATTTTACTTCTGCGATCATATCATAGATACTTTTATTTTTGTTACAATGATTCTCCACTTCACTCTGAAATTCTTTGATCTTTTCAAATGTTTCAGATTTGTGTTTCATCAAGTAGATATACTCATATCTGCTCAAATCATCTGTGAAGATCAGAAAATAATGATACCTGCCGCGAGCCTCAATATTCATCAGACCACATACATCAGTATGTATGATTTCCAACAAATCTGTTGCTCAGTCCATTGTTCCGGAGAACGAAGTCTTAGTCATCTTGCCCATGAGGCATGGTTCGCAAGCATCAACTGATTCATAATCAAGTGATTCCAAATGCCCATCAGCATGGATTTTCTTCATGCGCTTTACACCAATATAACCTAACCGGCAGTGCCACAAATAAGTTGCACTATCATTATTAACTTTGCATCTTTTGGCTTCAATATTATAAAAATGTGTATCACCACGATCGAGATCCAACAAACCATTTTCATTGGGTGTATGAACATAGAAGGTTTTATTCATGTAAACAGAACAACAATTATTCTCTAACTTACATGAATAACCGTATTGCAATAAACATGATCAAATCATATTCATGCTCAACGCAAACACCAAATAACACTTATTTAGGTGCAACACTAATCCCGAAAGTATAGGGAGTGTGCGATGATGATCATATCAATCCTGGAACTACTTCCAACACACATCGTCACTTCACCCTTAACTAGTCTCTATTCATTCTGCAACTCCCATTTCAAGTTACTACTCTTAGCAACTGAACCAGTATCAAATACCAAGGGGTTGCTACGAACACTAGTAATATACACATCAATAATCTGTTGGGGAACGTAGTAATTTCAAAAAATTTCCTACGCACACGCAAGATCATGGTGATGCATAGCAACGAGAGGGGGAGAGTGTGATCTACGCACCCTTGTAGATCGACAACGGAAGCGTTAACTTGGTTGATGTAGTCGTATGTCTCCACGGCCAGACCGATCAAGCACCGAAACTACGGCACCTCCAAGTTCTAGCACACGTTCAGCTCGATGACAATCCCCGGACTCCGATCCAGCAAAGTGTCGGGAAGAGTTCCGTCAGCACGATGGCGTGGTGACGATCTTGATGTTCTACCGTCGCAGGGCTTCGCCTAAGCACCGCTACAATATTATCGAGGACTATGGTGGAAGGGGGCACCGCACACGGCTAAGGATATGATCACGTGGATCAACTTGTGTCTCTAGGGGGTGCCCCTTCCTCCGTATATAAAGGCTCAAAGGGGGGGGGGGCTGGCCGGCCAGGAGGAAGCGCGCCA
>NC_041388.1:364965223-364969000 GCF_002162155.2 Triticum dicoccoides
GGGGGGGGGGGAGGGGCGCGCGGCCCAGCTATGGCCACCTCTCCTCACTTCCACTAAGGCCCACTAAGGCCCATATACCTCCCGGGGGGTTCCGGTAACCTCCCGGTACTCCGGTAAAATCCCGATTTCACCCGGAACACCTCCGATATCCAAACATAGGCTTCCAATATATCAATCTTTATGTCTCGACCATTTCGAGACTCCTCGTCATGTCCGTGATCACATCCGGGACTCCGAACAACCTTCGGTACATCAAAATGCATAAACTCATAATATAACTGTCATCGTAACCTTAAGCGTGCGGACCCTACGGGTTCGAGAACAATGTAGACATGACCGAGACACGTCTCCGGTCAATAACCAATAGCGGAACCTGGATGCCCATATTGGTTCCTACATATTCTATGAAGATCTTTTATCGGTCAGACCGCATAACAACATACGTTGTTCCCTTTGTCATCGGTATGTTACTTGCCCGAGATTCGATCATCGGTATCCTATACCTAGTTCAATCTCATTACCGGAAAGTCTCTTTACTCGTTCTGTAATACATCATCCCGCAACTAACTCATTAGTTGCAATGCTTGCAAGGCTTAAGTGATGTGCATTACCGAGAGGGCCCAGAGATACCTCTCCGACAATCGGAGTGACAAATCCTAATCTCGAAATACGCCAACCCAACATGTACCTTTGGAGACACCTGTAGAGCTCCTTTATAATCACCCAGTTACGTTGTGACGTTTGGTAGCACACAAAGTTTTCCTCTGGCAAACGGGAGTTGCATAATCTCATAGTCATAGGAACATGTATAAGTCATGAAGAAAGCAATAGCAACATACTAAACGATTGGGTGCTAAGCTCATGGAATGGGTCATGTTAATCAGATCATTCAACTAATGATGTGATCCCGTTAATCAAATAACAACTCTTTGTCCATGGTTAGGAAACATAACCATCTTTGATTAACGAGCTAGTCAAGTAGAGGCATACCAGTGACACTCTGTTTGTTTATGTATTCACACATGTATTATGTTTCTGGTTAATACAATTCTAGCATGAATAATAAACTTTTATCATGATATAAGGAAATAAATAATAACTTTATTATTGCCTCTCGGGCATATTTCCTTCAGTCTCCCACTTGCACTAGAGTCAATAATCTAGATTACACAGTAATGATTCTAACACCCATGGAGCCTTGGTGCTGATCATGTTTTGCTCGTGGAAGAGGCTTAGTCAACGGGTCTGCAACATTCAGATCCGTATGTATCTTGAAAATCTCTATGTCTCCCACCTGGACTAGATCCCGGATGGAATTGAAGCGTCTTTTGATGTGCTTGGTTCTTTTGTGAAATCTGGATTCCTTCGCCAAGGCAATTGCACCAGTATTGTCACAAAAGATTTTCATTGGACCCGATGCACTAGGTATGACACCTAGATCGGATATGAACTCCTTCACCCAGACTCCTTCATTCGCTGCTTCCGAAGTAGCTATGTATTCCGCTTCACACGTAGATCCCGCCACAACGCTCTGTTTAGAACTGCACCAACTTACAGCTCCACCGTTTAATGTAAACACGTATCCGGTTTGCGATTTAGAATCGTCCGGATCAGTGTCAAAGCTTGCATCAACGTAACCGTTTACGATGAGCTCTTTGTCACCTCCATATACGAGAAACATATCCTTAGTCCTTTTCAGGTACTTCAGGATGTTCTTGACCACCGTCCAGTGATCCACTCCTGGATTACTTTGGTACTTCCCTCTTGCAGCTATAGAACTTATTGGAGACTTCATATCTCTCAATCCGGGCATTTGCTTGAAATATAAACTTCAACTCCTGGAACATCTCATATGCCCCATGACGTTCAAAACGTCGTTGAAGTCTCGGTTCTAAGCCGTAAAGCATGGCACATTGACCTATCGAGTAGTCATCAGCTTTGCTCTGCCAGACGTTCATAACATCTGGTGTTGCTCCAGCAGCAGGCCTGGCACCCAGCGGTGCTTCCAGGACGTAATTCTTCTATGCAGCAATGAGGATAATCCTCAAGTTACAGACCCAGCCCGTGTAATTGCTACCATCATATTTCAACTTTGCTTTCTCAAGGAACGCATTAAAATTCAACGGAACAACAACACGGTCCATTTATCTACAATCATACATAAACAAGCAAGATACTATCAGGCACTAAGTTCATGATAAATTTAGGTTCAATTAATCATATTACTTAAAGAACTCCCACTTAGATAGACATCCCTCTAATCCTCTAAGTGATTACGTGATCCAATTCAACTAAACCATGTCCGATCATCACGTGAGATGGAGTAGTTTCATTGGTGAACATCACTATGTTGATCATATCTACTATATGATTCACGCTCGACCTTTCGGTCTCCGTGTTCCGAGGCCATATCTGTATATGCTTGGCTCGTCAAGTATAACCTGAGTATTCCGCGTGTGCAACTATTTTGCACCCGTTGTATTTGAACGTAGAGCCTATCACACCCGATCATCACGTGGTGTCTCAGCACGAAGAACTTTCGCAATGGTGCATACTCAGGGAGAACACTTCTTGATAATTAGTGAGAGATCATCTTATAATGCTACCGTCGATCAAAGCAAGATAATATGCATAAAAGATAAACATCACATGCAATCAATATAAGTGATATGATATGGCCATCATCATCTTGTGCTTGTGATCTCCATCTCCGAAGCACCGTCATGATCACCATCGTCACCGGCGCGACACCTTGATCTCCATCGTAGCATCGTTGTCGTCTCGCCAATCTTATGCTTCCACGACTATCGCTACTGCTTAGTGATAAAGTAAAGCATTACAGCACGATTGCATTGCATACAATAAAGCGACAACCATATGGCTCCTTCCAGTTGCCGATAACTCGGTTACAAAACATGATCATCTCATACAATAAAATTTAGCATCATGTCTTGACCATATCACATCACAACATGCCCTGCAAAAACAAGTTAGACGTCCTCTACTTTGTTGTTGCATGTTTTACGTGGCTGCTATGGGCTTAAGCAAGAACCAATCTTACCTATGCATCAAAACCACAACGATAGTTTGTAAGTTGGTGCTGTTTTAACCTTCACAAGGACCGGGCGTAGCCACACTCGGTTCAACTAAAGTTGGAGAAACTGTCACCCGCAAGCCACCTGTGTGCAAAGCACGTCGGGAGAACCGGTCTCGCGTAAGCGTACGCGTAATGTCGGTCCGGGCCGCTTCGTCCAACAATACCGCCGAACCAAAGTATGACATGCTGGTAAGCAGTATGACTTATATCGCCCACAACTCACTTGTGTTCTACTCATGCATATAACATCAACATATAAAACCTAGGCTCGGATGCCACTGTTGGGAAACGTAGTAATTTCAAAAAATTTCCTACGCACACGCAAGATCATGGTGATGCATAGCAATGAGAGGGGGAGAGTGTGATCTACGTACCCTTGTAGATCGACAACAGGAGCGCTAACTTGGTTGATGTAGTCGTAAGTCTCCACAGCCCGACCGATCGAGCACCGAAACTACGGCACCTCCGAGTTCTAGCACACGTTCAGCTCGATGATGATCCCCGGACTCCGATCCAGCAAAGTGTCGGGGAAGAGTTCCGTCAGCACGACGGCGGGTGACGATCTTGATGTTCTACTGTCGCAGGGCTTCGCCTAAGCACCGCTACAATATTATCGAGGACTATGGTGGAAGGGGGCACCGCACACGGCTAAGGATATGATCACGTGGATGAAGTTGTGT
>NC_041388.1:364969410-364977943 GCF_002162155.2 Triticum dicoccoides
AGTTGGAATAGGATTCGCGGAGGGGGGAAAAGAGGAGAGAGAGGAGGAAGGGGGGCCGGCCCCCTCTCCTTGTCCTATTTGGACCAAGGGGGGGGGGAGGGGCGCGCGGCCCATCTATGGCCACCTCTCCTCTATTCCACTAAGGCCCACTAAGGCCCATATACCTCCCGGGGGGTTCCGGTAACCTCCCGGTACTCCGGTAAAATCCCGATTTCACCCGAAACACTTCCGATATCCAAACATAGGCTTCCAATATATCAATCTTTATGTCTCGACCATTTCGATACTCCTCATCATGTCCGTGATCACATCTGGTACTCCGAACAACCTTCGGTACATCAAAATGCATAAACTCATAATATAACTGTCATCGTAACCTTAAGCGTGCGGACCCTATGGGTTCGAGAACAATGTAGACATGACCGAGACACGTCTCCGGTCAATAACCAATAGCGGAACCTGGATGCCCATATTGGTTCCTACATATTCTACGAAGATCTTTTATCGGTCAGACCGCATAACAACATACGTTGTTTCCTTTGTCATCAGTATGTTACTTGCCCGAGATTCGATCATCGGTATCCTATACCTAGTTCAATCTCGTTACCGGCAAGTCTCTTACCTCGTTTTGTAATACATCATCCCGCAACTAACTCATTAGTTGCAATGCTTGCAAGGCTTAAGTGATGTGCATTACCGAGAGGGCCCAGAGATACCTCTCCAACAATCGGAGTGACAAATCCTAATCTCGAAATACGCCAACCCAACATGTACCTTTGGAGACACCTGTAGAGCTCCTTTATAATCACCCAGTTACGTTGTGACGTTTGGTAGCACACAAAGTTTTCCTCTGGCAAACGGGAGTTGCATAATCTCATAGTCATAGGAACATGTATAAGTCATGAAGAAAGCAATAGCAACATACTAAACGATCGGGTGCTAAGCTAATGGAATGGGTCATGTCAATCAGATCATTCAACTAATGATGTGATCCCGTTAATCAAATAACAACTCTTTGTCCATGGTTAGGAAACATAACCATCTTTGATTAACGAGCTAGTCAAGTAGAGGCATACCAGTGACACTCTGTTTGTTTATGTATTCACACATGTATTATGTTTCCGGTTAATACAATTCTAGCATGAATAATAAACTTTTATCATGATATAAGGAAATAAATAATAACTTTATTATTGCCTCTAAGGCATATTTCCTTCATAATCTGTATATCAAATATACCTTTGTTCACTTTTCCATCCTTCTTATCCGCCAATTACTTGGGGTAGTTCCGCTTCCAGTGACCAGTCCCTTAGCAGTAGAAGCACTCAGTTTCAGGCTTAGGTCCAGACTTGGGTTTTTTCACTTGAGCAACAACTTTCTTGCTGTTCTTCTTGGAGTTCCCCTTTCTTCCCTTTGTCCCTTTACTTGAAACTAGTGATTTTGTTTACCATCAACACTTGATGCTTTTCTTGATTTCTACCTTCGTCGATTTCAGCATCACGAAGAGCTTGGGAATTGTTTCCGTTATCCCTTGCATATTATAGTTCATCATGAAGTTCTACTAACTTGGTGATGGTGACTAGAGAATTCTTTCAATCACTATTTTATCTAGAGGATTAACTCCCAGTTGATTCAAGCGATTGTAGTACCCAGACAATCTGAGCACATGCTCACTCCTTGAGCTATTCTCCTCCATCTTTTAGCTATAGAATTTGTTGGAGACTTCATATCTCTCAACTTGGGTATTTGCTTGAAATATTAACTTCAACTCCTGGAACATCTCATATGTTTAATGACGTTCAAAACGTCTTTGAAGTCCCGATTCTAAGCCGTTAAGCATGGTGCACTAACCTATCAAGTAGTCATCATATTGAGCTAGCCAAACGTTCAGAACGTCTGCATCTGCTCCTGCAATAGGTCTGTCACCTAGCGGTGCATCAAGGACATAATTCTTTTGTGCAGCAATGAGGATAATCCTCAGATCACGGATCCAGTCCGCATCATTGCTACTAACATTTTTCAACTTAGTTTTCTCTAGGAACATAACAAAATTAAATGGGGAGCAATATCGCGACCTATTGATCTACAACATAGATATGCTAATATTACCAGGACTAAGTTCATGATAACTTAAAGTTCAATTAATCATATTACTTAAGAACTCCCACTTAGACAGACATCCCTCTAATTTTCTAAGTGATCACGTGATCCATATCAACTAAACCATGTCCGATCATCACGTGAGATGGAGTAGTTTCAATGGTGAACATCACTATGTTGATCATATCTACTATATGATTCACGCTCGACCTTTCGGTCTGCGTGTTCCGAGGCCATATCTTTTATATGCTAGGCTCGTCAAGTTTAACCTGAGTATTCCGCGTGTGCAACTGTTTTGCACCCGTTGTATTTGAACGTAGAGCCTATCACACCCGATCATCACGTGGTGTCTCAGCACGAAGAACTTTCGCAACGGTGCATACTCAGGGAGAACACTTATACCTTGATAATTTAGTGAGAGATTATATTATAAAGCTACCGCCAAACTAAGCAAAATAAGATGTATAAAAGATAAACATCACATGCAATCATAATATGTGACATGATATGGCCATCATCATCTTATGCCTTTGATCTCCATCTCCAAAGCATCGTCATGATCTCCATCGTCACCGGCATGACACCATGATCTCCATCATCTTGATCTATATCAATGTGTCGTCACATGGTTGTCTCGCCAACAATTGCTCTTACAACTATTGCTATCACATAGCGATAAAGTAAAGCAATTATTTGGCGCTTGCATCTTATGCAATAGAGAGATAACCATAAGGCTTTTGCCGGTTGCCGATAACTTCAACAAAACATGATCATCTCATACAACAACTTATATCTCATCACGTCTTGACCATATCACATCACAACATGCCCTGCAAAAACAAGTTAGACGTCCTCTACTTTGTTGTTGCAAGTTTTACGTGGCTGCTACGGGCTGAGCAAGAACCATTCTTACCTACACATCAAAACCACAACGATAGTTTGTCAAGTTGGTGCTGTTTTAACCTTCGCAAGGACCGGGCGTAGACACACTCGGTTCAACTAAAGTTGGAGAAACTGACACCCGCCAGCCACCTGTGTGCAAAGCACGTCGGTAGAACCAGTCTCGAGTAAGCGTACGCGTAATGTCGGTCTGGGCCGCTTCATCCAATAATACCGCCGAACCAAAGTGTGACATGCTAGTAAGCAGTGTGACTTATATCGCCCACAACTCACTTGTGTTCTACTCGTGCATATTATATCAATGCATAAAACCTGGCTCGGATGCCACTGTTGGAGAACATAGTAATTTCAAAAAATTTCCTACGCACACGCAAGATCATGGTGATGCATAGCAACGAGAGGAGAGAGTGTTGTCTACATACCCTCGTAGACCGAAAGCGGAAGCGTTAGCACAACGGGTGGATGTAGTCGTACGTCTTCACGGCCCGACCGATCAAGCAACGAAACTACGGCACCTCCGAGTTCTAGCACACGTTCAGCTCGATGACGATCTCCAGACTCCGATCCAGCAGAATGTCGGGGAAGAGTTCCGTCAGCACGACCGTGTGGTGACAATCTTGATGTTCTACTGTCGCAGGGCTTCGCCTAAGCACCACTACAATATTATCGAGGACTATGGTGGAGGGGGGCACCGCACACGGCTCAGAGATCAATGATCAACTGTTGTGTCTCTGGGGTGCCCCCCTGCCCCAGTATATAAAGGAGCAAGGGAGGGAGGCGGCCGGCCTAGGAGGAGGGCGCGCCACCGGGAGTAGGACTCCTCCTTCCCTTGTTGGAGTAGGAGAGAAGGAAAGGGGAGGAGAGGAACAAGGAAAAGTGGGCTGCACCCCTTGTCCAATTCGGACCAGAAGGGGGGCGCGCGCCTCCTTCCTTTTGGCCTCTCTCCTCTATTCTCGTACGGCCCAATAAGGCCATATACTCCCCGGCGAATTCCCGTAACTCTCCGGTACTCCGAAAAATACCCGAATCACTCGGAACCTTTCCGATGTCCGAATATAGTCGTCCAATATATCGATCTTTACGTCTCGACCATTTTGAGACTCCTCGTCATGTCCCCGATCTCATCCGGGACTCCAAACTCCTTCGGTACATCAAAACTCATAAACTCATAATATAACTGTCATCGAAACCTTAAGCGTGCGGACCCTACGGGTTCGAGAACTATGTAGACATGACCGATACACGTCTCCGGTAAATAACCAATAGCGGAACCTGGATGTTCATATTGACTCCTACATATTCTACGAAGATCTTTATCTGTCAGACCGCATAACAACATACGTTGTTCCCTTTGTCATCAGTATGTTACTTGCCCGAGATTCGATCGTCGGTATCTCAATACCTAGTTCAATCTCGTTACCGGCAAGTCTCTTTTACTCATTCCGTAATATATCATCCTGCAACTAACTCATTAGTTGCAATGCTTGCAAGGCTTAAGTGGTGTGCATTACCGAGAGGGCCCAGAGATACCTCTCCGACAATCGGAGTGACAAAAAAACTAATCTCGAAATACGCCAACCCAAAAAGTACCTTCGGCGACACCTGTAGAGCACCTTTATAATCATCCAGTTACGTTGTGACGTTTGGGGGCACACAAAGTGTTCCTCCGGTAAACGGGAGTTGAATAATCTCATAGTCATAGGAACATGTATAAGTCATGAAGAAAGCAATAGCAACAAACTAAACGATCAAGTGCTATGCTAACGAAATGGGTCAAGTCAATCACATCATTCTCCTAATGATGTGATCCCGTTAATCAAATGACAACTCATGTCTATGGTTAGGAAACATAACCATCTTTGATCAACGAGCTAGTCAAGTAGAGGCATACTAGTGACACTCTGTTTGTCTATGTATTCACACATGTATTATGTTTCCAGTTAATACAATTCTAGCATGAATAATAAACATTTATCACGATATAAGAAAATAAATAATAACTTTATTATTGCCTCTAGGGCATATTTCCTTCAAACACACCGCAAAAATAAGACTACATCGAATAGATCTCCACGAGAGAGGGGGAGAACATTGTATTGAGATCCAAAAAGAGAGAAGAAGCTATCTAGCTACTAACTATGGACCCGTAGGTCTGAAGTAAACTACTCACACTTCATCGGAGAGGCTTGGATGATGATGTAGAAGCCCTCCGTGATCGATGCCCCTTCCGGCGGAGCTCCTAAACAGGCCCCAAGATGGGATCTCGTGGATACAGAAAGTTGCGGCGATGGAATTAGGTTTTTGGCTCCGTCCCCGATCGTTTGGGGGTACGTGGATATATATAGGAGGAAGAAGTACGTCGGTGGAGCAACAGGGGCCACGAGGGTGGGGCGCGCGCCTGGGGGGTAGGCGCGCCCCCGTACCTCGTGACCTCCTGTTAGTTGGCTTGACGTAGGGTCCAAGTCTCCTGAGTTGTATTCGGTGAGAAAATCACGTTCCCGAAGGTTTCATTCCGTTTGGACTCCGTTTGATATTCCTTTTCTTTGAAACCCTAAAACAGGTAAAAACAACAATTCTGGGCTGGGCCTCCGGTTAATAGGTTAGTCCCAAAAATAATATAAAAGTGGATAATAAAGCCAAATAATGTCCAAAACAGTAGATAATATAGCATGGAGCAATCAAAAATTATAGATATGTTGGAGACGTATCAGACACCATATGCATGATATGAGCAATATAACCCAGCCAAGTTAGAGCATGCACCTCGGGGGAGGGGGGGGATACAACTGGTCATCTCTATCTGAATCCTCCTCTGAGGAGCTATCTGTAACCAGCAAAAAATCTGCATCGACTAGTAGCACCGACTGCTCAGAAGACCTTGTTTTCACTCCAGATTTTCCCATGACTGACTCAAATGGCTGATGCACAGGAAGAGTATATGAATGTATAAACATTGTTGACAAATGGAATACATTATGAAAAAAAATATGGCACGATACAATTCACATATACGATGACTGGCTAAACAGGATGGCATTGCATGATTCACGTATATGATGCCTGGCTAAAGAAGATGGCATTGCATAATTCCCATATACTCCCTCCATTCCTAAATATTTGTCTTTTTAGAGATTTCAAATGGACTACCACATATGGATGTATATAGACATATTTTAGAGTGTAGATTCACTCATTTTGTTCCGTATGTAGTCACTTGTTGAAATCTCTAAAAAGACAAATATTTAGGAATGGTGGGAGTATGATATAGAAACCAAACAAGTGGCATTCACACAAAGCAAATCTAAACTAAGCTGATGACATATAAGATGTATAATGTAAGCAATGCAAGGCGCCATATGCATGATATGACCAACATCAGCATGGCAGGTTAGAGCAAACACCTCAGGTGGTAAACAGGTGTGGTCGGCTCCTTCTGAATCTCCATCTTAACAGTTATCTTCCTCTGTAATACAATCTGGAAATGCAGGAGGGGGGGGGGCACTTCGCCCACCATGGAGCGGCGTCTGCATGACATTATATTCGCACACAATGGTCTTCTCTTTTTCTCTACATGTTCAGTACGATTGTGTACAATATCTGACATGCATAATAAAAAAATAGTTAGATTTGTAAGGCCTAAGGGGTGCATGCAAAAATCAAGATTGATGGTAGCAAACGAGTGGATGGATCCAAAACTAATGATAGCAGGTAGATTATAGCTTCAGTTTAAAAAGATAGACAATGGATCATCTATTGTTTGTTGCCCACCCAACATGAACCACATAGAAGACCCCAGATGAACCAGATAGTAGACAGATACTATTCATTGCTGGCTCGATATGAGACCCATGGGAAATTCAAAACTCAAGATTGAACGATAAAGTAGCAGGTAATAATAACCGATGTATAACGTAAGCAAACACGAAAGACCGCGACCTCTCTTCTGGAACTATGTAGTCCTCAGGTTCATCTGCTCAGTCAATGATGGTAATGCAGTTGGCGTGGCTGCCGGCAACGGGGAAGATGATTTGAGGCGGCGAAAGGAAGTCTGCAGGGGGGGATCTCTGCTGCAGTGAATGCTTATGTCGATGGTGCACCTCAGGTGGGGTGGATGACGGCACGGCAGGAGCAGGACATAACACAGAGTTTTCTTTGACGCCTATCTGAAAATGAAGTAAATCTGTAAGGGCTCCTTAGAATTGGAGGATTCTATAAACGCAGGCACAGGAAAAACACATGAATAGGATAGGAATGCATGTGCAAAACAGAGCATTTGGAAATATAGGATTTCAGTCAACCTGGGTGTTTGGCTCACATGAATTGAAAAAACAGAGGAATGGAGAAACAAAGTGATGCGACGAGTGTACAACCTCTTTGGCATAGCCTTGTGGACCTCAGCATCATTGGGTTGGACGTGGAGGATGGTGATGATGCTGGTGTGACTGTCGGAGGCGGGGAAGAAGATCAGAGGACTCTGGAAACAGCGCCGAGGGTACTGCTCCGCTGTGATGGACGGTTCCGTCATTGGAGCAGCTCCGCTAAGGTGTACGGCGACGAGGTTGAAGCATGACAAGACAGACAACGTTAATCTGAAGTGGGACCCTAATATCATCTACAATAGATGATGTAAAATACATCACCAAAAAGTGCTAGATGTAAAACGCATCAGCCGCGCCACGGTCACTCCGACAGATGCTGTAAGTACTGTTCACTCTGAACTTAACTGAAGAAAATGAACTTCACAGTCGAAACTGAATTTAACTGTCGAAACTAATTGAACTAGTAACAGAGCATTGCAATAGATGTTTAGGGCGTTCGAGCACTAGTAGCATAGAAGCAGTGATCTAAATCAGCAGACGCTCGAGCAGGGGACGCACTAGCAGAGAGCAAGTCGTGCAGTAGCACCGCGAGTGAGTGCTAAAGCGGCAACTCCTGTAGCTGCCGAAGGTTGTGCAGCAGCAGCAGCAGCGCAGAGCAGCAGCACGAACGAAAGCAGGAGCAGTGCAGTAGCGCGACCGACAACAAGAACAGAGCCACAACGCGAGCGAGAGCTGGAGCAGTTGCAGCTAGTGCCGTTGTGGAAGTCGCCGCCGAGGAAGCAACGACATGGGGGAGAGATGCCGTGGATGATGTGGCCGGCGACGGCGCCGTCGATGGAGACATGCCATGTCTGCTCGGTATCGAGCACTGGCAGCCCCGTGAGATCGAATAAAAGATAAAATGCAGCGGTGAGTGCAGAACCTCCTTGGTGGCGCCGAGTTGGCCTTGGCTTCATCGGAGGAATTGGTGAGTGTGTTGTGGTTCCGGTGGGGCAGGTCAAGACGGCGCTGTGGGGATTGAGGTGGCGCGATAGACGAGGCGAACGTCGAGGCAGCTCCTTGGAGGTGGAGGACGGGGCGACTGATCCGGCGGGACGACAAGATCAACAACAGATCCTCATTCGGTGCGGTGGATGAGGGACGGCGAGCTGTTGCGGTGGACGACGTAGTCGGGGAAGAGTCTCCGACTGGGCGGCGGCCAGGAGGCCGACGGA
>NC_041388.1:364978114-365037209 GCF_002162155.2 Triticum dicoccoides
GTAGGGTAAGTTACCAGCGTACCTCCACCGGTTTTGACACCGCGACGTGGAGCTTCATTTCCGGCTGAGGGGTAAAAGGGGGATTTCGTGTGTCTGGGCTGCAGGAGCGATTTCGGATGAGGAGGGCGTTCTCGCCCGCGTCCAAATTTCGGGATAACAAGGTGCGGCGCAGGTTGAAGAAGCGGGAGTTTCAAAGCAGGTGAGACAAAAGATACTCGAGCTTGAAAATTTCGGGATAACAAGGTGCGGATTCCTTGTTCGGCAGAACAAACTTAACATGTAAAAAAACAATTCATACAAGACACAAGGGAGTCATGTTCCCTTTTACTATATCGCTATAGATGCCATTAAAAAAACTACAAGAAAAATGTAAAAACAATCAGGAGAACAAGATTACCCTGCACAGTACCAAATCGATTCACACTTCCCTCAACAACAACAAAAAACAAATCAATTCCCACCAAAGAAATAGTAATGTCCCTTTTTATATGATTACAGATGCCATGATCTCGAATTTTAATTTTTGAATCCACGTTATGTTGAATTCGAATATATCGTTAGGTGACCTTGCGGCTTATAATTGATGTAGTCGTACATTTTGATCTTCCATCATATATGAACATTTTACTCCACCATGTGAACGTATATATTGTCGTCTACCATATGGACTAAATTTGAATCAATTTTCCTTATTTGAATACGATTGTTGTCAAGTTATACAATAATTTAAATATTATCTTGATAACAAAAAACATACATATAGCAGTAATCATATTTCACTATGAACTACATGTACCATACGCTCTCCAATTCAAATATTTGTATCCATTTTATGTTGAATTCAAATCATAGTACATTATTGGTCTAGCTAGCGAGATGTTTGGGATAATCTAAACCCTGTTTTCATACGTATAATTTTTGGCTGAATTGGGACAAGTTTTGGTATAAGCCTCTTGCAAAACCGGAGATTCTCTCAACAAGCCTCGTGGTTCCGAGAGGGAATGTGTCACCTTTGTGTGCGAAACTATATACTCTGCCTCCCCCGTGATTTTATTTACAGAGGCAACATAGAACTATATGAGTGCCCTGTTAAATTTTGTTATTATTTCAGGTTCATTTGGCCTTTTTATACATTAATTGAGTTTCTGGACTTTTAATGTGCATAATCTATATATGAATTTCATGCACATGCTCCGGTGCACCAAAGTGAGTTGAAAAATCACATGTGTGTCCTTGGTTGAATTTCTAGGTCCCATGGAAGAAATGAGAATGAAATTCAAACATCTGGGCGTCATGACTCGGCCGAGAACATCGAGAAACTTTGATTTTAAATTCATGTAAACCCAAAACTCGCGTGGAAGTCATGAAACCTGGCATGGTGTCATGTCATGGCACTAACATGTTGTGGTAAAAAAATGGGCCGTTTTGGAAGCTCGTGGTTCTAAGAGGGAACGTGCCACCTTTGAGTGTGAAATGATATACTCCGCCCCCTTGAGTTTCTTAACAAAGGCAACATAGAACTACATTAGTGCCCTGTTAAATTTTGGAATTATTTCGGGTTCGTTTGTCGTTTTTATACATTAATTGAGTTTCTGGCCATTTAATGTGCATAAGTCAAATTTGAACTACAAGCACATGCTCTCGTGCACCAAAGTTGGTTGAAAAATCACATTTGTATCCTCGGGTGAATTTCTAGGTCCCATGCAAGAAATGAGAATAAAATTAAAACATCTGGGCATCGTGGCTCGGCCGAGAACATTGAGAAACTTGGTTTTAAAATTCTTGTAAATCCAAAACACGTCTGAAAATTATGAAACTTGGCATGGATGTCATGTCATGGTACTACCATGTTGTGGTAAAAAAATTGGCCGAATAGGAACATATTTTGGTATAAGCTTCTTGCAAACCAAAGTTTCTCTCAAGAAGGCTCATGGTTCTGAGAGGGAACATGCCACCTTTGAGTGCGAAACGATATACGTTGTCCCCCTTGAGTTTATTTACAAAGGCAACATAGAACTACATGAGTGCCCTGTTAAATTTTGGAATTATTCCGGCTTCGTTTGGCCTTATTTACACATTAATTGAGTTTTTGGTCATTTAATGTGCATAATTCAAATTTGAACTACAAGCACATGCTCCCGTGCACCAAAGTTGGTTGAAAAATCACATTTGTGTCCTCGGGTGAATTTCTACTCCCTCCTTCCATCTATATATGTCCTAATGCGTTTTTCGAGGCTAACTTTGACCAAACGTTAGAGTAATAATATATGACGTGCAACTTACACAAAGCATACCTTCAAATTTGTATGTCAAAGGAGCTTACAATAATATAATTTTCATAGTATACATCTCATGTGCTATTAATCTTGTCAATAGCCAAAGGCTGTCTTGAAAAACACATTAGGCCCTATACAGATGGAAGGAGGGAGTAGGTCCCATGCAAAAAATGAGAATAAAATTCAAACATCTGGGCATCGTGGCTCGGTCGAGAACATTGGGAAACTTGGTTTTAAAATCATGAAACTTGGCATGGTGTCATGTCATGGTAGTACCATGCCGTGGTAAAAAAAATTGGCCGAATAGGAAGAAATTTTGGTATAAGCTTCTTGCAAATCGAAGCTTCTCTCAAGAAGGCTCGTGGTTCTAGGAGGGAACGTGTCAACTTTGTGTGCATAATTCAAATTTGAAATACAAGCACATGTTCCAGTGCACCAAAGTTGGTTGAAAAATCACATGTGTGTCCTCGGGAAAATTTCTAGGTTCCATGTAAGAAATGGGAATGAAATTCAAAATTATGGGCGTCGTGGCTGGGTTGAAAACATTGAGAAACTTAGTTTTTTAATTCCTGTAAATCCAAAACACGCATGAAAATAATGAAACTTGGCTTGGTGCCATGACATGGCACCAACATGTTGTGGTAAATTTGCAGTCCGATTTGCGAAGGCGCACACATTAACAATCAACAAAGTCATTTTGGAACAAGTGCTGTCACGTTACAATAGGAAACACAAGTATTATTGAAACATGGGCGTTCTACTTACTAGTACCAATTACGTGCCGCCACACGTCCCCATTTTTTATTAGCTAGGAGGCGTCGTGCAGGGTAGCTATTTGAGTACGAGAGGCATGCGATCAGACCCCTGCGCATGCTTATCGAGAGGAGAGCCCTTTGACCTCCATTTGCCGCCCACCTCTCTCCCAAGGTCTCCATTAATGGCGCCCGAGCCTCTGTTTAATGGCGTGGCTATGTCTCACTCCACTGAGATTTAAGAGAGAAAAAAGAAAATCTGAAAGCACGGATCTTGATGTAAGATCCGACGGACCTATATAGCATCTACTGCGACTTATAGCAAGACTGATGAATATATAAGGACGATTAAAATTTTTTTGATCAAAGAAGGGCTTGCCCCTTCCGATTTTCATTACTGAAAACCACCACAATTCACAAGAAGTTCAGCACAACTCCAGCCTAACACGAAGGACTAAAAGCTACCAGATTGAAATCGCAACATCCCAAGAGGCCAACAAAGGCCAAACATCCGCGCTAGAACCCAACATTTCACAACTGACGACACAATCCACATCCTAAACCGATTATTACATCAAAAGAAACCAGGAAACTGAAGGAAGCCCAACAGCAACTAGAAGAACAGCAACGCCAGGGTCGCCACAACAAGAGTTTTCTTCATTCCAGCCTCACAACATTGATCTTCCACAGAAAGATAAGGATGATTAATTGTCTTACATAATTAGAAAGATAATTAAAAAAGCCACATGCGGCTACGCCCGAAATACACAAGGGCAAAAGAAGAAGGAAGACAAGGATCTGGCTCGCTGATCTCTACTTTCTTGATGCGTTGCTGCAGGCCACGGGAACTAGTCTCCGCGGCGAGCGGCGATGAGCTCTTTCGTGTCCTCAAGACGCTGCTTGAGAACATCCACTGATTCCTCCACCAGCCTTTGGAGCTCATTGCAGAGCATGTCATTCTTTTCTATAAGTTTCTTGATGATGACGCCGATCCTCTTCAACAAGGCATTGGTCTCCTCCTGCTGGTCTGCACTTCGGATGATCTTCTCCCTCAGCAGGTCACGCTCGGCCCGGAGCCTCTCATTGCCCTCCCTTAGTTGCCGGATGATGCCGGTAGCCTGTTCAAACGAGGCTTTCATATCGTCCTGCAACCTCGCCCAGCCGGAAATCTGATCCATCTGGCTATGGACGATCACATGCATGCGCCTGTAACAGTCGTCGCCTGCCCGCAAGAAATTTACCCAGGCCGCCGCGGCGTGGCGGGACATCTCTGCTGCATTCGTGGCGCGGCGGGACATCTTTGCTGCTTCCGCGGCACGTCCGGACCAGTCTGCTGCATCGACGGTGCGGCGGGACCTCCATGCTGCTTCAGCGGCACGGCAGGACCTCTGTGCCGCTACTTCCGTGCGACAGGACATGTCGGCTGCTCTTGCAGCGAGGCGGGACATCTCTCGTGCTTCCGCTTCCATGCTCGCCTTTCCCTGGTGGCAATCTCTCGACCCAGAATTCACGCTGGCCATGGCAGACGCAAGGGAAGGATGCTGAATGACTTGTTTGTTTTTGTGGATGAGGAGTTGAGGAGGAATGTGCAGTCATCTTGGCATACTAGTATTTATAACCGAGTACTAATACGCTCCTAAGTCGGAAACCGTTTAGGTTGTGATCGGTGTGAACAGGTTTGCAATTCAATATAGCATGATACTAATATGCTCCTAAGTGGGAAACCATTTAGGTTGTGATCGGTGTGAACAGGTTTGCAATTCAATATAGCATGGAGTAATTTGGAATGTGATGAGACGCAAGCTCAAAATTTATTGACGGTTCTAGTTTCGAAGTGCGACACTCCCGGATGGAGTACTTCTTTTTCTACTCCCTCCTTTCCGGTTTTATAGGGCTTATCTCAAAATTTTAGTTTTTCCATTTTATAAGGCTCAATTTGGTTGTTCCCCAACACATGTTCAGATTCCAAGGTGCATTAAATCATTGCATGCAAGTATTAAGAGAAAATTGACCAATGCATGTAGTTTATGCATGCATGCATTGCAATTAATGCATTGATAAACATAATTTTTTGAGAAAAACAAGAGCATTAATTAGGTGCTTTTGCAAACTACAAAAAATATTCCACCACTCATCATCTTGGTTGGTGAGATTTTTGAATTAAGCCCTATAAACCGGAAAGGAGGGAGTACTGCTATGTACGTGCAATAACTGACACCGTCGTATACATATCTTATGGTTAATGGGGCGTTCGACAGGAATAGCCGTGTGGCGAGCTCTAGGCTAGTCTTTTTTTCAAACGCATTAAACCTATCTCTCAGGACTTCTCGCACGCACCATCGTGCCACCCACAAAAACTTGTACTCTGAGTTTAGTGGTACGTTATACAGGAAGAGAAGAGGTGCACGCACGCACTCGTCCTCTCACACACGCGTCTGTTTTTTCTTGAAAAGGAGGATGATGACCCCCGACCTCTGCATCTGGGAGTCATACACGCGTCTGTAGCTACGAATTGTAGTGTTCTCAACCATCCGATTGGCTCTATCATGGATGTACCTATATACTAAAACATGTCTAGATACATCTATATTTTGACAAATGGAAGGCATGTATTGTGGAACGGAGGGAGTGCTTGTCATCAAAATGGATAAAAAGGGACGTATCTCGAACTAAAATACGTCTACATACATCTCCTTTTATCCATTTTGATGACAAGTAGTACTTCTTACCCAAAGGAACTTTATATCCAACAGACACAAAATATCCGTTCGACTGTTGGAAATTACTGATCTGATGTTGAAGTAATTGCTGCATCACCACCAAAACCCACCATTTCTTAAGCTATAGTAGACCAAGGTAATCCCTATATTAGCATATTACTAAGATAAACAGAAGGCACTGTAGAAACATTTAGGACGTGAGCTTGTCAATCTGAATGTGGAGGGACACAAGCTTAGTCCCGGCCAGCAGCTTGGGCAGAACTGTCAAGAAGGTCAGCTCCTACACGTCGACGTCGCCAGGATCCTTGCTGCTTGTCACCTCCATTTCCACCTTGACAGCGTCGGCCGTGCCTTTGGGCTCCCCCGGCGGGCTGTTCGCCCACAGCTTGGCCACGTAGTACGGTAGTGGGGACGCCCCCACTCTGATGCAGACGACTGGCACGGTGATAGGCGCGTCGATTCGAGCACGCCGCTGACCAAGAAAAACACGCGGCGGTCCTCCTCCGCGAACAGCAAGACCCGTGGCTCCGACAGTGGCACTTGCAGCTGGAGCACCTTGCCGTATTGGATCCTGTGCATGGGCATGGGATGCGCGGTGCTGATGGGGTGGTAGAGCACCGGCGGCGGGCCTTCGTAGCCGCAGACGGGCACGGGGGCATTTGCAGGGCGCGAGGGACACACGCTCTGGTGATCGGCGAGCTTTTGGTAAGTGACGTAGAGCCCACAGCCTTCGTGCGGGCACTCCACCCTCATCGATGAAAGGAGGAGTCCACTGCCATGTTCCGCACGTCGAAGCCACCGCCGCGCTCGCACTTCTGGCACTGCCGCTGGTTCCCGGGGCGCTCGACGCGGCAGTCCGTGCAGGCCAGGTGCCCTCCCTTGCACTGCAGAAATCAATCGAACAACACATCAATCAAGAAACCTGCACCTTGCTCAATCAGCCAAACGGACGAGGTGTATTCGAACCTCATACACTGGAGGCGTCAAGGGGCGGAGGCACAAGGGGCAGTGCAGCACGGTGAGGTCCATCGAGACCTTAGAGAGCTCCATCGTCGGGTCCTGTTCGGTCTGCATGATCTCGCCCTCCTCGTGCACAACCATCTCTCGACTTGGGCCGGGGTATTACAAAGCTTTACCGTCACATATTTTATACTACTTCAAGGTGCATTAAATCAACACATGCAAGTATCAAAAGGAGAGTCATGGCATGCATGCATGCGCTGTAATTAATGCATCGGTAAACGCAAATTATTGAAATATATTGTGTGCAGTGCTTTGATGTGTTGCGTCAACTCGTACATCAACGAGAAATTTGATTATCCTCTCCCTCGCGGACTTAACTGCACCTGCCTTTAGCTGTATGACAGGTTGGCCACACACCTGTCGGGCCCACCTATCATACACGCAAAGGCAGGAGCGTCCCTCCCTTGCCCATGAGCGTGGTGGCTGGCAAGACTAGGAGAAGCTTTCGCTACACGCTCTCCCTCCCGCACGCGGTGGACATGCAGCAGTTCAATCGATGTCAGATGGCCAGAAGCGTACTGTAGTACTCCTCCAGTGCAGTAGTACTCCATCATTGTTCGACTTCCCGAAGAGGCGAAGAGCCAAGCGCAGCCCGGACGCTCATGTGGCATTTTCATGTGTAGAGTAGTCTAGGATAGTGTGTACCGCGCCTGTAAGCTTAAAATTGTTGGGGTCGGCTCCATGCTATATGGCCGTCTCGAAGTTTAAAAAAATTAAAATAGTCTTCTAGCCCTACCTGACACCCTGGTGATTGTAGTTTGCACACTCATCTGGTCAAGACAGGAATATATATTTTAATTTGTTTTTTTAAAAGGGGGGACTCCCCGGTCTCTGCATCAGAACGTTGCATACGGCCACATATATTTTAATTTGTGGTGGGTAAGTGTTAGAGGTTGCAACAAATATATTGTACACCGCGGGTCTTTCAGCCAAGTTTAGAGGCAAGCATGTGGGGCCAGTGCTATGATGTGTCGCGTCAACTCGTACAACGGGGAGAAGCTTGATTTTACTACACGCCTTCTCCCTCACCCATGCGCACGGTTGCTCACAAACGAGGATAGGCTTTTGCTTAGTAGTACTTCTACAACAAGCTATCCATCCCGCTCGCGGTGGATGGACATGCAGCAGTGGATTCGACACTGTAGAAGTAGTAGTAGTAACATCATTGTTTGTCTTCTCGAAGAGGCGAAGAGCCAAGCGCAAACTGAATGTTGCAGTTGCAAACATTGGAGCACGCATATAGCCAGGCTCTTGTATGAGACAAAATTGCTAAGTGAGCCCACTATTGTACTAGTACGTATAACTACTTGCTAGAGATTTCAACAAGTGACTAGACTACACCGAGACGGAGTACATATGGAGCAAAATGAGTGAATCTACACTGTAAATAAATACATACTAGTTCTATCATTTTCCTTTCCGAGGTGCACAATATTGAGTATACTGGCTAGTCTCTTTTTGACACACATTTACGTTTTTTTACACAGTATAGACGCAAGTGCTCATATGCACACGCATACACTCACCCCTATGAACGCACACACGCACGGCACTATCATCTTGAAATTTATGAAGTCACCATAGGCACCTCGTCGTCGACGGGTCCATAGGTGCTTGAATGCCAAGGAGGGAGAGGGTAGCGGTTCCCGAGACATTGAATGGTCAATGATGCATCCTCAATTACAGGCAGAAGGAATTAATTGGAGAAGCAGAATAGAGCCAGCACGATGTGAATGCAACAGAGTTTGGACTCTCATATAATAAAGGCGCCCCACCACTCCAATCCATCCACTCCCAAGTCTCTGCGCAACACTGCTCACTCCAATCCAAGACCAAGTGACCAGAAGCCACAAGCACCTATGGGGGCGATGGACGAGAGCGGCAGTCAGCTGTGCCAAATCATCCAAGGCGCCGGCATGCGGCCCCGCACCGCGTAGTGTTTCTAGACGGTGCTGGAGACCGCAGGCATCGTAGCCCTCGCTGACGCCGGCTTCGCCTCTCGCATGGACGACATGATGGTAAACTCCATCCGCAAGTTCACCGTCGTCAAGAAGCACGTGGGCGACCTTGCCGTACTGCTCCAGCCCGCGCGCCCAGGCTCCTCATTGCCTGCCACCCTCATTGGCCTCCATGGTAACGAACTCTTTCAAGCCCTGGTGGCCCTGCAGGTGCCGAAGGTCGCGACGAAGAATGTGCACCTCGAGGCCGTGCTCGCCGCACAGCGCCTCGCCATGCAAGAAATCGTCGACCTGCACATCCACGTCTACGAGGAAATCGTCTACATAGGCCACTACAAGGCAAGCGAGGACAGAAAGACGTTGGCCTTCTTCCAGCGGCTGGAATCTTTGGACGCCATTGTTCAGAAGCATGTCGACCTGGCCACGAAAGTCGCTGCTACTTAGGCGTCGTTTGGTGGGCCGGCGCCCTGAGTCGAGGAGGTGGACGTCATCGATGGATGCATCTCTTCTTCTTGCCTCCTGTAACCAGCACTGCATCGCCTCGTGGCCTTAATGTTTTATTACTATAGTACTCCCTCTGTTCCCAAAGATAAGTCTTTCTAAAGATTCCAGCAAGTGACTACTACATACAGAGCAAAATGAGTGAATCTACACTCTAAACTATGTCTACATACATCTGTATGTTGTATTTCATTTGAAATAGTATCTAAAAAGGCTTATATTTATGAACGGAGGGAGTATATGGCATTTTTATTCCAGTCGTAACGTTTTCATGGTGGGGCCGCAGTTGAGCAAACCCACCCCGCCCACTGGGCGTCGGGCGAGTTTAGAATTAGAAGAGAGAAACGAGGGAGGAGAGCTAGCTGTAGCACGGACGCTGTTGTCAGATGGGACTCGTGTTTATAGAATAGGAGTACCGAGCACTCGTGCCTCTTTTTTTGAGGGAAAAATTAGTCGTATGTCTAGTACCACTAGTTGGGTGCGTGCGACCTATAGCTGTCATCACTTTAGGTCTCCTTTTCGAACCGCGGCTACGCTTCACAGTACATATTATTTCACGCATTTATCCTCCTATATGTACTCCTAGGCTATTTCCACGTGTTCCCATTCACCGACATGTGGGACATTGTCAGGACCCCGATTCCAAGTCACATCGATCTAGCCGGTAACACCTCATATCACTTTGCGGCCTCACGCACGGTATCCCATAGGTGTCGCCTTACCATGGCCCATGACCGTTTGCGCCTTTTGGCTCACGTATATGATAGTGTCGCTAGCATCCATATGACAGAGAACCCGGGCCGACATGGCTAGTCGTGAACCCAAAGCGGCACTAACCTATGGGGACATGCATACATGATTCACATCGAGCGTGTCGGTCAGCAGCGTGTGAATCCAGGTTGTAGCACTGGGCTAACAGGACTCCGGGAACCCGGGCTGTAGCAGGCTAGGCAGGACTCCGGATGTCACCGCGTGACATTTCCCCGAAGGAACAGACACAGGAACGAAGTGAAACACATGCCGGCCAGTCAAGTGTCCTGAGCAGTAGTGCTGGGCTAACAGGACTCCGGTGAACCGGGCTGTAGCGGACTACTATGGCTCATGGAAGCACTTAGACTACATTTCCCCATAGGAGAGGCTGCCAAGGCTAAACAACTAGATTGTCGGATCCCACACATACCAAGCATTTCAATCATACACACAATATGCTCGATATGTGTAAATATAACATGGCATCACAACATAACTCTACAACTCAAGTATTTATTCATTAGGCTCCGAGGAGCGAGATATTACAAACATGGGTCTCATGACCCAACAATCATAGCATACAAATCAAAGCACATGCGGAAGCTTAACATGTCTGAGTACAGACATCTACAAATGGAAAAGGCTGAGAAGCCTGACTATCTACCAGATCCTGCCGAGGGCACAAGATTGTAGCTGAGGTATCAACTAAACATCGAAGTCCACGCAAACTACTAGCGAGATTGAAGTCTCTCTGCAAACATAAATTAAGCAAACGTGAGTACAAATGTACCCAGCAAGACTTACATCAGAACTATCTACATATGCATCAGTATCAATAAAGGGGGTGGTGGAGTTTAACTGCAGCAAGCCAGCTTTGACTCAGTGGCTAACCTGAACTACGACTGCAAGCAACTCTTTTGAGGTGGCGCACATGAGTCCACATATTCACCATTCAATACACCACTATGAATCCGCTCCCATCTCCCTACGGGAAGGCCATCCATAGCACTCACACTTATCTTGCGAGTTTTAGAGTATCCACTTTCACTTGTCTATGAACTGTTATAGGCAACCCAGAAGTCCATTACCGCGGACACGGCTATTCGAATAGATGATGATAACCCTGCAGGGGTGTACTTCTTCACACACGCTCTCACCACTTACCGTCGTTTACACGACATGTACTCGGCAACCTTCAAGTGGAAGCCCAACGAGGGTGTCGGCCACGGCCTACCTAAAAACTCAAGTCTCTAGTCCAGGTTTATCGCCTATCCAGGTTCCATCCGCAGGGAGTCCAGCCGAGGTTTCCACATACGGCCCCGAACGATGTGTACAGGGTTCCGAGACACCAAACGGGCGCCCGGCATGCCCGGCCACAGTGTATCTACCGCAACATAGCCCACCCCTAGGGTCAGCGCTACGCACGGGCGCCAACACATATCCTATAAACACTAGAAACTAGTTGCAACTCCTGGAGAGAGGACAAGGGTGATCAAGAAGCCGAGAGGGTCCATTGGTTTCGGGCCCAATGCGTGGTAGTAACTGTTTCATGGATCACAAACACAGAACTCAGATCCTAAGGACGGCTTCAATGAGACAACCCGCCATGTACTCCTACATGGCCTCTCACCGCTACCTTTACCAAAATGTGTTCACACACTTAGCTCACACACAGTAGGACATGTTCATCACTATTCCAGTTCACCCCCGATGAATCAGACCTGACTCAACTCTAAGCAGTAGCAAGCATGACAATCAAGCATGAATGAGTAGGCACATCAGGGCTCAAACAACTCCTACTCATGCTAGTGGGTTTCATCTATTTACTGTGGCAATGACAGGTCATGCAGAGGATAAGGGGTTCAACTACCGCAACAAGTAAAAAATGAATCGTTGTTGTCCTGATGTAGTAAAAGAGAGCAGGAGCGAGAGAGTGGGCTTGTATCGGAATGAACAAGGGGGTTGTGCTTGCCTGGCACTTCTGAAGATAACATTGAGTCTTCATCAGTGTCAACGATCACAGCATCGGAGCAGCGTCTACCGAGAGGGGACAATCACCGGCAATAGAGAAGGAACACCATCAATCCAATGCACAACATGATGCATGATAATGACATGGCAATATGTTGTTGATTGAGCTAATGCAGCTAGCAACACAATTAAATGAAGTTGGTTTGAATACAAGATTCAAATTCAAACTCCATATATGATTAGTTAAATGCCATTTATTTGTTTTGTCCAAAACATAGGACAAACATTGTTCAAACATGCATGAAAATGCCATAAACAGATTCCTTGAATTTTTCTGATAATTTTTCATATATAATTTATTTCATTTGGAGTTACGGTTGATTTTCTATGATTTTTAGAAGTTTTGGGCATTTTCTGGAATTTTCTGAATTATTATAATTTAAACTAAATCCAGAAAATGTATTGCTGCGTCAGCATGACATCAAGGTGATGTTAGCATGTCAAAGGCGTCGACCAGGTCAAACCTGACCAGTGGGACCCACTGGTCAGTGACCCAGTCAACTAACTAAGTTAGTTAGCCCTAACTAGCCTGGGCCCACTGGTCAGCGACTGTAGTAACTAACCTAACTAGTTAATTAGCGCTAACTAGAGTAATTAGTCGGGCGGGGCCCGTAAGTCAGTGAGAGAGAGGGGGGGGGGTCAAACCGGGCAGTGGGGTCAACCCATGCCGGTCAACGGGTCAGGGGTCACCGGCGTTTAGCCGCCGGCGACGACAGAGACGGCGGGACGGCTCGGAAATGCCCTACAGGGCACCATTCGATCCGTGGGTTGCACCTACGGGTTCCTGGGAGTGAGGCGCATCCATTAGGGTGGTGGTAGGAGCTGGGGTGGCCAGAAAAGTGGCCAGCGACGAGGTTCAGCGGCGACAGCAGCTCGGGCATCCTCGGGATAGCGCTACAGAGTACGGGAGGGGGCGTTGCGGTTGTCTGCGGGCTCATGGGATCATGCTGAGCACGATGGTATGCTCGGACACGAGCTACGGTGGCTGTGGCCACGGCGGCGACATCGCCGGCGGCGTGGAGTTCTCGGCCAAGATGGGGCTATGGACTAGAGGTCAAAAACGACCAGGGTAAAAGGGGGAAACGACTCGGGGCTCACTGTGGTGACGTAGGGATGGCCAGCGTTCTCGGGGAGGCGTCGGAGGCGGCGAATCGACCGGCGAAGTCCGGCGAGCAGAAGCGGTGGTGACGAGCTCGAAGACGACGGCATGGTGATCCTCGGCTTGCGTGGCTTGGCGAGGAGGAAGAGGGTCACCATGCGAAGCTCGGGGGCGCAACGGAGAGGCTCAAAGATGGCTGTGGCTGTGGGGGAGCTCGTCGGCGGCGACGACTGCGTTCGGTCGCGCGCGTGAGAGAGAGACGGAGAATGGGACGAGGGCGATGAAGAGTGCGAGAGCGTCAAGGGGGTCCAGGGGGGTAGCGTGGCATCACAGAGGGAGTCCAGGGCCACGAGGGGGTAGCCAGGCAGGTAGCTGCCGGCGTGGCACGCCGCGGCGCCGTGGCTGTCTTCTCCTCTGCCTTCTGGCAGGAGGAAGAAGACGCCCCTGCCCTCGGTGGGCCGGCCAGGTGGCTGGGCTGCCAGGTGGGCTGGGCCTAGCACAGTAGTGGGCCGACAGGTGAGCGCCAGGTGAGCTCTTCTCTCTCTCTCTCTCTCTCTCTCTCTCTCTTTTCTAATTCTTTCTGTTTGGCAATTTCTGTAATTTGTTTTGATTTAGTTTTAGACACTAAATCATTTTTGTTGCTTCTGATAATTCTTGTAGGGACTAGTTGGATTATTCCAAAGCCCTTCACCAAAGATCAGAATTATTGGACATATATTAATTAATAAATAAATATATATCCAATGCAAATAGTTATTGATTTAATTCAAAGGCCCAAAATAAATATCTCTGAGATTCCAAAAATATTGTTTTTAGTTTTACCTCTTGCCAATATTTTCAGAGACTAAGAGGAACATTTTCTTGGACTTCTTTGAAAAGATTTTAATGTTGATTATTTTTGAAGTGATTTATGAGGGTTTCAACTAACCTCAATTCAACTTTCAGAATTTAGACATGATGCATGATGCTCACTCAGGTAATTAGCTACAAGCAAATTCTAGGGCTGTGACAACTCACCCCCACTAAACAAGAATCTCGTCCCGAGATTCAAGACGTGAGGTAAGAAGACAGAGGGAACACCAAAAAAGAATCTTCACGATCCGATTGCCCTTCTCGAGGATGTTGATTCATTGCATCATGTCGATCTTGACATCCTCGCTTTTGAGATCTTCATCCACGCGATGACGACGGAAAGAAACTCAACTAGGATTGATCTTCTCGAAGATCGAGCTAAACAATATCAACTCGCGGAATGATATGTTGAAACATCTCGAGTTGAGACACAAAACACATCAAGAGGGATGGAAGAACAACGACAGGGTTTGATTTGGTGGGCAACAATTCCACGCCTAAATAGATGGTGAGGGGGTTTCAAAGTAGCGAGAAGTTATGTTGCCCATAATACCATAACGAGGCACCTTAGTGAAGGTGACTCGTAGAGCTATTCCCTTAAGTGACAAAAAGAATTACTTTTGACCCATAGATCATTGAAACTCTTTATACCAGCCTAAGGCAATCACAATCGATCTTTTGAAGGAGTTCGAAAGAATGACATACTCGGACTAGAATGGATGATGAGGACTACCTTGTTGAAGACAACGCAATGGATGATTTTTGCTTATCATCGGAAATGGATGAGACCCATGGTAAGTCCAGTTTTGAAGATGATCATGAACAACAACTACTGAGGTGCAAGCTGGGAACAAAATGCAAATGTTGGGAATGATTCTAGTAACTGGAGAGAAACCCAACAGTAGAGAGAGATTCCACTGTTTGAAAGGTTATGGCATAATCGAAGAAACTAAGAACGGATCCCAATTAATGCCGACGATAAATCCTAGTGCTTGCGCGTGCTCTCAAGAACTTGAGAATTTCCGTATTCATCGAGGTTCTGCCAATATCCGTGTCAAGGATCCTGGCAACACAACATGCTACCATGATGAATAATGGTGGAAGATGCAGATGCAAAGAAAGATAACACTTTCTCAGATTTCACCTTAGCGAGGCCAAGGGATCAGAATCTGGATGATCGACCGAGAGACAGTTAGCACTCCGCCTCTAATGTTCTCCTTGATGTGCTAGGGTAATCCATTCATAGATATGGTTTGATATCTAGAACATCAAGTAAAAGGTCGGACTTTGGAAGCTCAAGAATACGTAAGGATTAACTACGGAGGTAAATCCTACGAAATCCTTATGGGGAGGTGACTAACTTCTTCAACCAGGAAACTACAATAATAGGCCTTCCGGTTAGGTGTGTTGGCCACGACATCCACATTACTGGTTACAGAGGGACCAACAATATAGTTCTTGGAGTACGTTCCAACCATCATATCTGCCCGAGATTTAGATCTGGTTGGTGTTAGGATATTCCAGACTCATCGAGTCTAGAAATAAAATGAAAGTTTGCAACACAAATCGACGAGATGTCATTGCGAGATTCTCAGGAAATGGACTATGGTAGTAAGCTCCAAAACATGAGCCGGTTTTGCTACAAACCTGTGAACATGCTGTCCCAGACAAGCATGACCACATAGTAGTCTTATAATAAAACACTACTGAGTCCAGATGGGGAACCATCATCGAGGATATCGAAGTCCTGACATAAGTCATGACTAGTTGTTATGAAGGAACTCCTTCTCCTTGAACAAATCAATCAGTGGCTTGGTGTGCTAGGGATACATATGGGCAGAAGGTTGCAAGTCTTCAAACCATAGAATACTTCGCACATATGCATGACTGACTTGGGATGGTTCCGAAGGAAGCAAAAACAAGCTTTCTCGAATTCACGGCGGCAACTTTCATCAAATGCACGTGAATTAGAGGAAGTCACTCCTTTCATCCAAACGTATACCTCATGAGCGGAACATAAAGGCAATGCTTACAAAGTTTCCAACACTAGTGTAATGTTCAACATGAATCATGGAGGAGACAAAATGCTGCTGATGGGCTCAACAACAACTCATCGAAATTCCCATATCACTGGACTTCCACCATCATGTGAACACGGTGATAGCATTGATCAGACCAAAAGATTTAATGGTGTATGCTCGAGGGATCAACCACGAGTAAGACAACATTACGAACATCGTTGGTTCTGATTTGACTTGACGATAGCCCATACTCAAGTCAAAGTTTTGACAAGGCAATAGATCCAACAACTGATCACGAGGACCAATCGACGGAGATATCATCTTTCTTCAACACACGCACACACAAGGATATCCCTTTGGAATGAACTGAGCCGGACAAGCTTTCATCTTCCAAGTCTCCAAGTTGTTGTTCAGCTTAACCAACTAGCTCAGGGTATCCAACTCAGATTCTTGGAGAAGGGGTGGTTTACAAGAAACCAACTTGATCACGAGCTCAACATAACAGTCAGGGGGCAACCTGGTGATACTTCTGAGGAAAAATTCAGAAAATCACGAACCACCGATATGTTCCTAAGCTCGGGAACAATCTTGCTTTTCAGAGCAAGACGATATGATCAAGAGAGCGAGGGACTGACCCAATCCTAACTCACTGATCGAAGAGTGCACCAGGGAAAATGGACTAGGTAGCACGATCAATCTTAGGATGATGATTCAATAACCAACACGCTAAGAAAGAAATTATTGTCCATTAGCTACCTAGCAACTAGTTGCTAGGAGTATTGATTTCACACATCATGGTTCACTTGCCGGCATTCCGGTTGCGACAACACGAGACCGAGGAATGAAAAATGATGGTAATAAGTATCACTGCATCAAGAATTCATGAGAGAGGGTGCAATTCTCATGACAATCCTGACATAAAGGGGGTAATACTCTAGGGTAGAACAGAGCAAAAGCTGGATTGGCATTTTGATCTGTGGAATACAACTGCTTTGATCCAATCCTAGACATGGATGAGGTACTGGAGTTTGTTTCTCCTAGTCATTCTGAAATAGAAAGGCTTGACGAACCACAAGAATACTAGGCATCGACGAACACAAATGCATACATACTCCTCACTATCAATTGATAGACGGAGATCGGAATATAACGGAAGGGGGACAACTCAAAGGAACATATAACTTTCTGAGTTGTGAATGCATAGATTAGTATGTCGAACGAGTTCAACATATTTCTTCCGGATAACCCAAGCAGAAAGGTAGAACTGGCAGAGTCACAATGCAGAATGGAGAACTCATCAAGAGCACTCTGGTTGTGATCTTTTGATCCAACAAACTTCTGCCATAAGTGGTTCATAGTATTTGGAAGAAGGAAATACCACGGACCTCGAGGACTAAGGCAAGGTTACTAATATCCTAAAGGAACTAGCAACACTATCAACATGAGGTAAGTAGGGTGAATCTCGGGTTCAAGAACCCATGAATAGAGTACCTACTACTAAATGGCATCACGGGATGCTTTCGAGAATGGTGGCCAGAATCATCACACCGGGAACACATAGCATTGCTAGATTACTAGATGACTCCCTAAGACACCTAGGGTCATAATAATAGCTCCAACATATATGTCAAGGCAATAGAGTACCTCAACTCACCGATTAGTGTGGTTAAACTGGCCCGAAGAAACATTTGGAACGGAAAGGAGGGATTTGCAAATGCATCAGACTATTTAGACACCTAGGATGACTCGGACATCATAACGGCTGTAAATGCTCAAAATGATTTGAGACATCCTGCAAAATGGTGGCATAACCACTTAACATCACAATATCAAAGTTCTGAGATGAACTGCCAACACACAAAAGTAGTAGGAACCGAACTCGGGCTTAAACTCAACAATCCTAGGCAACTATGGTTTAGTAACACGTCATCCTGATAGATAGATGAGAAGGCCTAGTTCTTAATCCCCGTAGAAAAGAAGAGGTTGACTCCGATCAGAAGGACATAAGGTAAAGGAGTAAAAAGAGCCTTACGTTCCCTTCCACAATCAATTCCCCTACATAACTAAAGCATTTCTAGACACAACTTCGACCATTTTGGCTTGGTAATCCTACAGGCAGTCAGGCTCTGATACCAACGCTGTCAGGACCCCGATTCCAAGTCACATCGATCTAGCAGGTAACACCTCATATCACTTTGCGGCCTCACGCACGGTATCCCACGGGTGTTGCCTTACCATTGCCGGGACCGTTTGTGCCTTTTGGCTCACGTATATGATAGTGTCGCTAGCATCCATATGACAGAGAACCCGGGCCGACATGGCTAGTCGTGAACCCAAAGCGGCACTAACCTATGGGGACAGGCATACATGATTCACATCGAGCGTGTCGGTCAGCAGCGTGTGAATCCGGGATGTAGCACAGGGCTAACAGGACTCCGGGAACCCGGGCTGTAGCAGGCTAGGCAGGACTCCGGATGTCACCGCGTGACATTTCCCCAAAGGAACAGACACAGGAACAAAGTGAAACACATGCCGGCCAGTCAAGTGTCCTGAGCAGTAGTGCTGGGCTAACAGGACTCCGGTGAACCGGACTGTAGCGGACTACTATGGCTCATGGAAGCACTTAGACTACATTTCCCCATAGGAGAGGCTGCCAAGGCTAAACAACTAGATTGTCGGATCCCACACATACCAAGCATTTCAATCATACACACAATATGCTCGATATGTGTAAATACAACATGGCATCACAACATAACTCTACAACTCAAGTATTTATTCATTAGGCTCCGAGGAGCGAGATATTACAAACATGGGTCTCATGACCCAACAATCATAGCATGCAAATCAAAGCACATGCGGAAGCTTAACATGTCTGAGTACAGACATCTACAAATGGAAAAGGCTGAGCAGCCTGACTATCTACCAGATCCTGCCGAGGGCACAAGATCGTAGCTGAGGTATCAAGCTAAACATCGAAGTCCACGCGAAACTACTAGCGAGACTGAAGTCTCTCTGCAAACATAAATTAAGCAAACGTGAGTACAAATGTACCCAGCAAGACTTACATCAGAACTATCTACATATGCATCAGTATCAATAAAGGGGGTGGTGGAGTTTAACTGCAGCAAGCCAGCTTTGACTCAGTGGCTAACCTGAACTACGACTGCAAGCAACTCTTTTGAGGTGGCGCACATGAGTCCACATATTCACCATTCAATACACCACTATGAATCCGCTCCCGTCTCCCTACGGGAAGGCCATCCATAGCACTCACACTTATCTTGCGAGTTTTAGAGTATCCACTTTCACTTGTCTATGAACTGTTATAGGCAACCCAGAAGTCCATTACCGCGGACACGGCTATTCGAATAGATGATGATAACCCTGCAGGGGTGTACTTCTTCACACACGCTCTCACCACTTACCGTCGTTTACACGACATGTACTCGGCAACCTTCAAGCGGAAGCCCAACGAGGGTGTCGGCCACGGCCTACCTAAACACTCAAGTCTCTAGTCTAGGTTTATCGCCTATCCAGGTTCCATCCGCAGGGAGTCCGGCCGAGGTTTCCACATACGGCCCCGAACGATGTGTACAGGGTTCCGAGACACCAAACGGGCGCCCGGCATGCCCGGCCACAGTGTATCTACCGCAACATAGCCCACCCCTAGGGTCAGCGCTACGCACGGGCGCCAACACATATCCTATAAACACTAGAAACTAGTTGCAACTCCTGGAGAGAGGACAAGGGTGATCAAGAAGCCGAGAGGGTCCATTGGTTTCGGGCCCAATGCGTGGTAGTAACTGTTTCATGGATCACAAACACAGAACTCAGATCCTAAGGACGGCTTCAATGAGACAACCCGCCATGTACTCCTACATGGCCTCTCACCGCTACCTTTACCAAAATGTGTTCACACACTTAGCTCACACACAGTAGGACATGTTCATCACTATTCCAGTTCACCCCCGATGAATCAGACCTGACTCAACTCTAAGCAGTAGCAAGCATGACAATCAAGCATGAATGAGTAGGCACATCAGGGCTCAAACAACTCCTACTCATGCTAGTGGGTTTCATCTATTTACTGTGGCAATGACAGGTCATGCAGAGGATAAGGGGTTCAACTACCGCAACAAGTAACAGATGAATCGTTGTTGTCCTGATGCAGTAAAAGAGAGCAGGAGCGAGAGAGTGGGCTTGTATCGGAATGAACAAGGGGGTTGTGCTTGCCTGGCACTTCTGAAGATAACATTGAGTCTTCATCAGTGCCAACGATCACAGCGTTGGAGCAGCGTCTACCGAGAGGGGACAATCACCGGCAATAGAGAAGGAACACCATCAATGCAATGCACAACATGATGCATGATAATTACATGGCAATATGTTGTTGATTGAGCTAATGCAGCTAGCAACACAATTAAATGAAGTTGGTTTGAATACAAGATTCAAATTCAAACTCCATATATGATTAGTTAAATGCCATTTGTTTTTTTCCAAAACAGAGGACAAACATTTCTCAAACATGCATGAAAATGCCGTAAACAGATTCCTTGAATTTTTTTGATAATTTTTCATATATAATTTATTTCATTTGGAGTTACGGTTGATTTTCTATGATTTTTAGAAGTTTTGGGCATTTTCTGGAATTTTCTGAATTATTATAATTTAAACTAAATCCAGAAAATGTATTACTGCATCAGCATGATGTCAAGGTGATGTCAGCAGGTCAAAGGCGTCGACCAGGTCAAACCTGACCAGTGGGACCCACTAGTCAGTGACCCAGTCAACTAACTAAGTTAGTTAGCCCTAACTAACTAGCCTGGGCCCACTGGTCAGCGACTGTAGTAACTAACCTAACTAGTTAATTAGCGCTAACTAGAGTAATTAGTCGGGCGGGGCCTGTAAGTCAGTGAGAGAGGGGGGGGGGTCAAAGCGGGCAGTGGGGTCAACCCATGCCGGTCAACGGGTCAGGGGTCGCCGGCGTTTAGCCGCCGCCGATGACAGAGACGGCGGGGCGGCTCGGAAATGCCCTACAGGGCACCATTCGATCCGTGGGTTGCACCTACGGGTTCCTGGGAGTGAGGTGCATCCATTGGGGGTGGTGGTAGGAGCTGGGGTGGCCGGAAAAGTGGCCAGCGACGAGGTTCAGCGGCGGCAGCAGCTCGGGCATCCTCGGGATAGCGCTACAGAGTATGGGAGGGGGCGCTGCGGTTGTCTGCGGGCTCATGGGATCGTGCTGAGCACGATGGTATGCTCGGACACGAGCTGCGGTGGCTGTGGCCAAGGCGGCGACATCGCCGGCGGCGTGGAGTTCTCGGCCAAGATGGGGCTATGGACTAGAGGTCAAAAATGACCAGGGGAAAAGGGGGAAACGACTCGGGGCTCACTGTGGTGACGTAAGGATGGCCAGCATGCTCGGGGAGGCGTCGGAGGCGGCGAATCGACCGGCGAAGTCCGAAGAGCAGAAGCGGTGGTGACGAGCTCGAAGAAGACGGCATGGTGATCCTTGGCTTGCGTGGATTGGCGAGGAGGAAGAGGGGTACCAGGCGGAGCTCGGGGGCGCAATGGAGAGGCTCAAAGATGGCTGTGGCCGTGGGGGAGCTCGTCGGCGGCGACGGCTGCATTTGGTCGCGCGCGTGAGAGAGAGACGGAGAATGGGACGAGGGCGAGGAAGAGTGCGAGAGCATCAAGGGGGTCCAGGGGGGTAGCGTGGCGTCACATAGGGAGTCCAGGGCGACGAGGGGGCAGCAAGGCAGGCAGCTGCCGGCGTGGCACGCCGCGGCGCCGTGGCTGTCTTCTCCTCTGCCTTCTGGCAGGAGGAAGAAGACGCCCCTGCCCTCGGTGGGCCGGCCAGGTGGCTGGGCTGCCAGGTGGGCTGGGCCTAGCACAGTAGTGGGCCGACAAGTGAGCGCCAGGTGAGCTCTTCTCTCCCTCTCTCTTTTCTAATTCTTTCTGTTTGGCAATTTCTGTAATTTGTTTTGATTTAGTTTTAGACACTAAATCATTTTTGTTGCTTCTGATAATTCTTGTACGGACTAGTTGGGTTATTCCAAAGCCCTTCACCAAAGATCAGAATTATTGGACATATATTAATTAATTAATAAATATATATCCAATGCAAATAGTTATTGATTTAATTCAAAGGCCCAAAATAAATATCTCTGAGATTCCAAAAATATTGTTTTAAGTTTTACCTCTTGCCAATATTTTCAGAGACTAAGAGGAACATTTTCTTGGACTTCTTTGAAAAGATTTTAATGTTAATTATTTTTGAAGTGATTTATGAGGGTTTCAGCTAACCTCAATTCAACTTTCAGAATTTAGACATGATGCATGATGCTCACTCAGGTAATTAGCTACAAGCAAATTCTAGGGCTGTGACATGTTTAATAAGCTAATAATTGAATCTTTGATTCAAATAAGTTCAATCCTTTCTGTTATAGCTTGCATTAGGCCAAGACACATTCATATTGCCATATCATAGCATGCATCATATTGTTGCATATCATCATGTGTTGATTGTGTTCCGATGTGTTCTTCGTGGTAGGTTCTACCTCCGAGGATATTCACAAGTATCCAACTGAAGGGCAGTATCCCATTACCACTCCATCGGGCAAGCAACCATTGATCATTTCGATACAACCCATGTTCTCGCTTCTGCTCTTGTTTACTGCATTAAGACAATGTGTTTCAATCTGCTGTGTGCTACGGTAGTTGAACCCTTATCCTCTGCATGACCTGTCATTGCCACAGTAACTAGATGAAACCCACTAGCATGTGTAGGAGTTGATTGAGCCATGTATGTGATTCCTACCTTGCTATGCCTGCTATGCTTAGAGTTGTGTCAGGTCTGGTTCATCTGGGTGATGGGCTAGAGTGAAATGCTTATGTCGGTAATGTGAGGGAGGTGTTGAACATGTTTCGGTAAAGGTATCGATGAGAGGCCATGTAGGAGTACATGGTGGGTTGTTTCATTGAGGCCGTCCCTAAGAACTGAGATCTGTATCTGTGATTTAAGATGCAGTTACTACCGTACATTGGGCCCGAAACCAATGGACCATCTCGGCTTCTTAATCACCCTAGTACTCTGTCCAGGAGTTGCAAAAAGTTTCTGGTGTTTGTAGGTTATGTGTTGGCGGCCGTGCGTAGCACTGACCCTAGGGGTGGGATATGTTGCGGTAGATACACCATGGCCGGGTATGCCGGGCGCCCATTTGGCGTCTCGGGACCCTGTTCACATCGTTCGGGGCCGTATGTGGAAACCTCGGCCGGACTCCCTGCGGATGGAACCTGGATAGGCGATAACCTAGACTAGAGACTTAAGTGTTAGGTAGGCCGTGGCCGACACCCTCGCTAGGCTTCCGCTTGAAGGTTGCCGAGTACATGTCGTGTAAAGGGCGATAAGTGGTGAAAGCGTGTATGAAGAAGTACACCCCTGCAGGGTATAAAACTATTCGAATAGCCGCGTCCGCGGTAAAGGACTACTTGGTTGCCTATACAGTTCATAGACAAGTTAATGGATACTACTAAAAGACTCAGGATAAGTGTGAGTACCGAGGATGGCCCTCTCGTAGGATGACGAGGGAGGATCCCCGGTGGAGTATTGTGTTGGTGAGTAGTGGACTCGTGTGCAAAAACTATTTTACTGGTGGAGTTCCGTAGGATAGCTTAGCCAAGAGTCAAAGCTAGCTTGCTGCATTAACCCCACCACCTTCTTGAGAATAAGCATGTTCAGTAGGTTCTGATGTAAGACTTGCTGAGTACCTTTGTACTCATGTTTGCTTAATTACTGTTTTCAGACGACAACACCGCCCCCACCGATGGGTTCTACGTAGACCTTGACGTCGACGAGTGACTAGCCACCCAGGTGGTGATCCTGGCCATGGAGGGCCCTATGTAGATAGACAGGCTTCGAGAAGCCTTCTTTCTTTCTAGAGTCTGTACTCAGACTAGTTGCTTCCGCATGTGCTTGTATGTTTCTATGACTTGAGTGTCGGGTTATGTGACCCCTATCTGTATGAACATGTTATGTATGGCTCCCTGGAGCCTTTAAATAAAGTACTTGAGTTGTAGAGTTATGTTGTGACGCCATGTTGTATTTACACATATCGGGCATATTGCGTGTATGATTGAAATGCTTGGTATGAGTGGGATCCGACAATCTAGTTGTTTAGCCTTGGCAGCCTCTCCTATGGGGAAATGTAATCTAGTGCTTCCATGAACCATAGTAGTCCGGTACAACCCGGTTCACCGAAGTCCTGCTAGCCCAGCACTACTGTTCAGGACACTTGATTGGCCGGCATGTGTTTCACTTCTGTCCTATGTCTGTCCCTTCGGGGAAATGTCACGCGGTGATATCCGGAGTCCTGCCTAGCCTGCTACAGCCCGGTTCACCGGAGTCTTGTTAGCCCAGTGCTACAGCCCGGAATCACTCGCTGATGACCGACATGTTCGATGTGATTCATGTATGCCTGTCTCCATAGGTCTGTGCCGCTTTGGGTTCACGACTAGCCATGTCGTCCCGGGTTCTCTGTCATATGGATGCTAGCGAGACTATCATATACGTGAGCCAAAAGGCGCAGCGGAAGCGTGGTGGGCCCATAACCCACAGGTCCCAGGATCGAAACCTGGCTCTGATACCGACGCTGTCAGGACCCTGATTCCAAGTCACATCGATCTAGCTGGTAACACCTCATATCACTTTGCGGCCTCACGCATTGTATCCCATGGGTGTCGCCTTACCATGGCCCGGGACCGTTTGCGCCTTTTGGCTCACGTATATGATAGTGTCGCTAGCATCCATATGACAGAGAACCCGGGACGACATGGCTAGTCGTGAACCCAAAGCGGCACAGACCTATGGAGATAGGCATACATGAATCACATCGAACATGTCGGTCATCAGCGAGTGATTCCGGGCTGTAGCACTGGGCTAACAGGACTCCGGTGAACCGGGCTGTAGCAGGCTAGGCAGGACTCCGGATGTCATCGCGTGACATTTCCCCGAAGGGATAGACATAGGAACGAAGTGAAACACATGCCGGCCAGTCAAGTGTCCTGAACAGTAGTGTTGGGCTAGCAGGACTCCGGTGAACCGGGCTGTAGCGGACTACTATGGCTCATGGAAGCACTAGATTACATTTCCCCATAGGAGAGGCTGCCAAGGCTAAACAACTAGATTGTCGGATCCCACTCATACCAAGCATTTCAATCATACACACAATATGCTCGATATGTGTAAATACAACATGGCATCACAACATAACTCTACAACTCAAGTACTTTATTTAAAGGCTCCAGGGAGCCATACATAACATGTTCATACAGATAGGGGTCACATAACCCGACACTCAAGTCATAGAAACATACAAGCACATGCGGAAGCAAATAGTCTGAGTACAGACTCTAGAAAGAAAGAAGGCTTCTCGAAGCCTGTCTATCTACATAGGGCCCTCCATGGCCAGGATCACCACCTGGGTGGCTAGTCACTCGTCGACATCAAGGTCTACGTAGAACCCATCGGTGGGGGCGGTGTTGTCGTCTGAAAACAGTAATTAAGCAAACATGAGTACAAAGGTACTCAGCAAGTCTTACATCAGAACCTACTGAACATGCTTATTCTCAAGAAGGTGGTGGGGTTAATGCAGCAAGCCAGCTTTGACTCTTGGTTAAGCTATCCTACGGAACTCCACCAGTAAAATAGTTTTCGCACACGAGTCCACTACTCACCAACACAATACTCCACCGGGGATCCTCCCTCGTCATCCTACGAGAGGGCCATCCTCGGTACTCACACTTATCCTGAGTCTTTTAGTATCCATTAACTTGTCTATGAACTGTATAGGCAACCAAGTAGTCCTTTACCGCGGATGCGGCTATTCGAATAGTTTTATACCCTGCAGGGGTGTACTTCTTCATACACGCTTTCACCACTTATCGCCCTTTACATGACATGTACTCGGCAACCTTCAAGCGGAAGCCCAGCGAGGGTGTCGGCCACGGCCTACCTAACACTTAAGTCTCTAGTCCAGGTTATCGCCTATCCAGGTTCCATCCGCAGGGAGTCCGGCCGAGGTTTCCACATACGGCCCCGAACGATGTGAACAGGGTCCCGAGACGCCAAACGGGCGCCCGGCATACCCGGCCACGGTGTATCTACCGCAACATAGCCCACCCCTAGGGTCAGCGCTACGCACGGCCGCCAACACATAACCTACAAACACCAGAAACTATTTGCAACTCCTGGACAGAGTACTAGGGTGATTAAGAAGCTGAGATGGTCCATTGGTTTCAGGCCCAATGTACGGTAGTAACTGCATCTTAAATCACACATACAGATCTCAGTTCTTAGGGACGACCTCAATGAAACAACCCACCATGTACTCCTACATGGCCTATCATCGATACCTTTACCAAAACATGTTCAACACCTCCCTCACATTACCGACATAAGCATTTCACTCTAGCCCATCACCCAGATGAACCAGACCTGACACAACTCTAAGCATAGCAGGCATAGCAAGGTAGGAATCACATACATGGCTCAATCAACTCCTACACATGCTAGTGGGTTTCATCTAGTTACTGTGGCAATGACAGGTCATGCAGAGGATAGGGGTTCAACTACCGTAGCACATAGCAGATTGAAACGCATTGTCTTAATGCAGTAAACAAGAGCAGAAGCGAGAACATGGGTTGTATCGGAATGATCAATGGTTGCTTGCCTGATGGAGTGGTAGTGGGATACTGCCCTTCAGTTGGATACTCGTGAATATCCTCGGAGGCAGAACCTACCACGAAGAACACATCGGAACACAATCAACACATGATGATATGCAACAATATGATGCATGCTATGATATGGCAATACGATTGTGTCTTGGCCTAATGCAAGCTATAACAGAAAGGATTGAACTTATTTGAATCAAAGATTCAATTATTAGCTTATTAAACATGGCTTTAATGGTGCATTTCCTTATTCTGCTTAAACAGCAAGGTAAACTTGTTTTGTCATGCATGAAACCACTACAGATGGATAGATTAAATTTTTCTGATCATTTTTCATATATAAATCTTTGCATTTGGAGCTATGGTTGATTTTCTATGATTTTTAGAAGTTTTGACTATTTTCTGGAATTTCCTGTATAAGAATAAATCCAGTAATTTAATTACTGCGTCAGCATTACGTCAGGGTGATGTCAGTGGTCAACGGGGACGTCCAGGTCAAACCTGACTGGTGGGTCCCGCATGTCAGTAGATAATTAAGCTAGTTATCTTTAGTTAAAACTAATCTGATTTAGTTAACAGAGGGGGCCCACTTGTCATTGACTCAGGGGAGTCAAACTGGGGTCAAACCCCTGGTCAGCGGGGCTAATCCCGCTGGCGTTGAGTCGCCGGCGAGGCCCGAGATGGTGGCACGGCTCGGAAAACGCCCACAGGGCACGGGCGAGGCCGTTCTTGGGCTCGTTGGAGAGCTCTTGCAGTCGCGCATCTAGTGGTGGTGGAGGCCGGGCCTATGGTGACCGGAGACAACGACGGCGAGCTCTAAGGCGGCGGCCGGAGTTCGGCCATGTGCGGGGTTTGGGCTGCGGCGTGCAAACACGGAAACTGAGGCGCTAGCGAGGCACTACGCGATGCGGCAAGCACGTTGCATAGCACGGGAGGACCAAATGGTCGCCGGAGCGACGCCAACGACGAGCTCGAGCGGAGACGAGCTTCGGCCATGGTGGAACTATGGCCTAGAGGGTGCAAACGTGTGGGGAAGAAGAGGGGAAAGGCGGCGGAGCTCATAGGGAGGTCGATGAGCAGCTCAGTGGGCTCGGGGGCGACCGGAGCGAGGCGAATCGATGAACGGCGTCCGGCGGGTACCGAGGTTGAAGACGGCACGATAGTGGCGATGCAGGGCCTCCGGCGAAGCGTGGCTCGGTTAGAGCGTCTGGGTCGTAGTGCATTCACAACTCAGAGCATATGCCGGGGTACTTTACATTTCAGACCTCATGAATTACATGCAAACCCCCCGCAGAAGAATAAATAAATGAATGAATTACTACATGAAACCGGATTATTTTCATGGAAACCGGAGCACGTTCATTAAATTTTGGACATAACACATTTATAAAAAATGACCGGACCGAAACCAGTCTAAGGGCCTCTTTCATTTTTCCCGCAAAAAAGGGCCTCTTTGATTCACAAGATACTGAAAACACAGGAATGGGGAAAGTATGATGGCGATGAACCGAGACGAGGAGAACTCTAACTCACTTAGAGGTTAGAGTTAGATTCTAACCCTGAACTAACTCTAAATCAAAGAGGTGTATGGATGGCAGGTTAGATTGACAATAAATGCTCTATCTCAATCATTTGACTACTTTGGACCCTATTTCCTGCCGGATTTGGAGGGTGCTTGGATACGTTTTAGTTCCATGACTAAAAGTAGTGGTACTAAAACTTGCTAGCCTCACCCATGCTTGGAACCAAATACTAAAGAGACTAAAATAAAGTTAATGAGCATTTATTATCCTCCAAACCCTCCAATCCAGAACTTGCCTATGTTAAAGGAGAGGAGTTAAATGAGGAGAGAGAGAGGACTAATCCACATTTTAGTAGGGGTACCCCTGACTAAATTTTTTTAGTCTCAAGACTAGTCTTAGCCCCTCTTTAGTCAGGGGTGCTCGGAACTTTAGCCTCTTAAAGAGACTATTTTTAGTCAGACTAAAATAAGTCCCTTGGATCCAAGAACCCTCTTGGTGTGGCCGGCTCTTCTGTGGCCTCCTCCCGCTCACAATTGACATAAGCGAACCATCTATACAAATCAAGCATGCAAAACATGATAATTTTTACTTTGTCCATACAAATGAGATATCCCACTTAAACATACAAGTCGTCAATCAAGCTTCAAAAAATAAAAAAACACTTCATGAAACAAAGAATGAGCTAACTCATCACGGAAGTCATTCATGATAGGGAGGGAGCCCGAAGCCCCTCACACACCGAGGGAGGAGCTCGCCATCGTCGCTCGAGGAAGGCTATGTAGAGCCCAAGCCCCGGGAACCCCTCCGACGACGGCCCTTGCGAGTTGAGGTCGACACCGGCATGGGTAGCAGGGCCGCTTGCCGCCGACTACGAACTTAATATTTGGGCCTCTAGAAATAATGCAAGCCTGTAACTAAAATACCTAGAAAGGTGAACTGAATCTTTGGGCCTCTAGAAATAATGCAAGCCTGAAACTGAAATACCTAGAAAGGTGAACTGAATCTTTGGGCCTCTAGAAATAATGCAAGCCTGAAAGTGAAATACCTAGAAAGGTGAACTGAATCTTTGGGCCTCTAGAAATAATGCAAGCCTGAAACTGAAATACCTAGAAAGGTGAACTGAATCTTTGGGCCTCTAGAAACAATGCAATCCTGAAATTGAAATGCCTAGAAAGGTGAACTGAATCTTTGGGCCTCTAGAAATAATGCAAGCCTGAAATTGAAATACCTAGAAAGGTGACCTGAATCTTTGGGCCTCTAGAAAGATTTATTACCTCCTCAAGCAGCATCAAACAATTCCATGCGTGCACCACAAATCTATACCAAGTTTGATCAGGATCTACTTTTCCAAATCAGAATTAGCGCTAGAGCAAGCAAGATCAATGATATGGTCGTGAGACAGAGAAGGGACGAACAAACTCACCCCTCTCGCGACCTCCCTGGTAGATGCGCCGCCGCCACGCACGACAAAGGGAGAAAAACTACTGGTGAAGGGGGAGCGGGGCGACCTTTGATGGCCGGAGGGAGAGGGTGGCCGAAGTAGGGCGGCGGAGGCCGGAAGGAGAGGGCGGCTGGAGGAGAGAGAGGGCGAGCGGCCCTATGGGGAACAGAGAGGAGTCGTGCGAGAGGGGGGAGTGATCTGGTGCGGGCAGGGGAGATATTTTTAGTTCTCTTTTAGTGGGCCCGAGGATAACTAACCCAATTAGAACCTCTCCACCGGGCTAGTTTTTTTAGCCGGGTTAGAGCAAACTAGCTCAAACTAACCCCTCTTGTTTCGATAATTTGAGGCTATTTCAACCCAAACTAGCTCTAACTCAGGGATCCAAACAAAGGGGAGTGTTACTGTACATGCTACAGTGTGGACCGTAGCACATTGTTTTTTATGGCCATATCACCACATTGTTTTCTACGGCTGGTTCACTAGGCTACCGTGGTTCGCATTGCTGGTTCACTGGGCTGCCGTGGTTCGCACTCCTCCGACCTGAGTAGTACTCCCTCCGTTCCTAAATATAAGTCTTCGTAGATATGTCACTATGGACCACATACGGATGTATATAGATGCATTTTATGTGTAGATTCACTCATTTTTCTCCGTATGTGGTCCATAGTGAAATCTCTCCAAAGACTTATATTTAGGAACGGAGGGAGTAGTATAGTACTAGTATATACCGCATCATTCTTTGCTCCTTCTCACTACTCTGACATGTGGGGGAGCCAGCATCCGGGTCGACGTGTCATGCACCAGATTAGAGCGCGGAACGGAAGGGGGGCATCACCCCGGTCGGAGCGCCAGTAATTCATGACTATATTGAGTGGTCATATCACAAGTCTTTCCAGCAGTAACGCGCCGTCAAATCACACAGCCCCACTCGCTCACCCTCCTCGCCTCTCTGTCAAACCGCCTACCCGAAAACTGCCGCGCGTACTGCCCGGGAAAAGCCCCGCCCTCAACTTTTAACTACGCGAAAATAGTTCGAGCTTGTTCATTCTATATAAATACAGTACTTACTGTATGTTTATTCACCCGTGGGGTTGTTCAATGAATGGAGGGGCATGGAGCACAAGTGAACAATACTGTAGTACTACTAGTAGTAAGTAGGAGTCATACAGTAGTCACCTTAAATAGAGAGTTTCTTTTATTTAATGCCACGTACACAAATTGAAACGCTTGTTGTGGAGAGAAAAAAATATAATCACTCCACTATATATGGACGCAGGGGCCTGAGCGCTTGCTTTACTAGGGTTGCTCTCTTCATTCTCCCATCCTCTCCAGATATAAACAAGACAGCGGTAGCGACATTTTCTCTCTGCTCACCGCTGGTCACAGTTCCGGTCGGATCCCTTCGGCCGGTGTGTGTAGAGGACTAAAAGATGCATCATTCACGTGGTCATCGCCGCCGAGGGAGGAAACCCACAGCTGCCGGAGGGGCCCGATCCTCTGTCCGTGCCATTCTCTCCGACACAGCGCCGGCTCGGGAGGTCCTCCACCCTTCTTCCTCCCTGCCGTATTGTCCGCAGATCTGACCTGCCGCCGTCGACATCCCGGCAACCCTCAGGTATAAGTTCTTCGAAAGCGGCCTTGCTCTACTGCCCTAGCTCCCCACGTGTCTACATGTGCATCTTTTTCTACTCCCATTAGCTCTTCCAAAGCCACCTAAATTTTTAGTATTATTAGAGGTAAAGCTACTTCATGCATTCGAATTTAGGGCTTTGTCCAAACAACGAAGAAAGGGGGGAAAGTTGTAGCATGAATCTAGGACTTGATTCAAAGAGGAAATAATATGGTGAAAGTAGTAGAGACCGGATACCCAACCAGTTTCTTGGTTGAAAAGGGAAATAATGGGAAAACGCAGTACAAACTCGATAAGGAACAGATCTATTATTGGTTGAAAAAAGGATAGAAAGTGGCGGCTGGTGGACAAGTCAACAGAGTATGTCCAGGATTAGATTTGCTGCCATCACATAGTAAAAGGTCTCGAGGATTAGATTTGCTTCCCTCACATAGTAAAAGGTCTCAGGATTAGATTTGCTGCCCTCACATAGTAAAAGGTCTCAGGATTAGATTTGCTGCCCTCACATAGTAAAAGGTCTCCAGGATTAGATTTGCTGCCCTCACATAGTAAAAGGTCTCCAGGATTAGATTTTCTGCCCTCACATAGTAAAAGGTCTCCAGGATTAGATTTGCTGCCCTCACATAGTACAAGGTCTCCAGGATTAGGTTTGCTGCCCTCACATAACATGAACAAACTCGGCATCACCACTTTATGCCTCCTTGTAGGTACATTGTGCTGATGCGTCCACTGTCGCATGCCCTTATACCAACCTTTTGCTATTGTTAATGTAAGGACGCATGTAAAATGAAGCGATCACATTGTTATCTTAGGGACATATCTAACCAGTGTTATTGTTAATCTAATGCCTCCAGCGATAAGATGCAATTAAACTGTGTTACAAATGGCACTCATGTTGTTTTCCCCAGTATGATAAGTAAGTTGCTCCTTTACGCTATTGAGTGTCTGTTGGGGAACGTTGCAGAAAACAAAAATTTTCCTACAGTTTCACCAAGATCCATCTAGGAGTTCATCTAGCAACGAGTGATTGGATTGCATCTACATACCTTTGTAGATCACGCGCGGAAGCGTTCAAAGAATGGGGATGAGGAAGTCGTACTCGACATGATCCAAATCACCGGAGATCCTAGCGCCGAACGGACGGCACCTCCGCATTCAACACACGTACGGTCAGCGTAACGTCTCCTCCTTCTAGATCCAGCAAGGGGAAGGAGAGGTTTGAGGAAGATGGCTCCAGCAGCAGCACGACGGCGTGGTGGTGATGGAGCTGCAGTACTCCGACAGGGCTTCGCCAAGCTCTATGGAGGAGGAGGAGGTGTTGGAGAGGGAGAGGGAGGCACCAAAGGCGTGGGTAAGAGGCCCTCCCTTCCCCCCACTATATATAGGGTCAAGGGAGAGGGGGGGCGCAGCCTTGGCCCTTCTTCCAAGGAAGGGTGCGGCCAGGGAGGAGTCCATCCTCCCCAAGGCACCTAGGAGGTGCCTTCCCCTTTTAGGACTCTTCCTTTCCCTTATCTCTTGGCGCATGGGCCTCTTGGGGCTGGTGCCCTTGGCCCATATAGGCCAAGGCGCACATCCCTACAGCCCATGTGGCCCCCCGGGGCAGGTGGACCCCCTTGGTGGACCCCCGGACCCCTTTCGGCACTCCAGGTACAATACCGATAATGCGCGAAACTTTTCCGGCGACCAAAACAAGACTTCCCATATATAATTCTTTACCTCCGGACCATTCCGAAACTCCTCATGACGTTCGGGATCTCATCCGGGACTCCTAACAACATTCAGGTTACTGCATATACATATCCCTACAACCCTAGCATCACCGAACCTTAAGTGTGTAGACCCTACGGGTTCGGGAGACATGTAGACATGACCGAGATCGCTCTCCGGTCAATAACCAACAGCGGGATCTGGAAACCCATGTTGGCTCCCACATGCTCCTCGATGATCTCATCGGATGAACCATGATGTCGAGGATTCAAGCAACCCCGTATACAATTCCCTTCGTCAATCGGTATGTTACTTGCCCGAGATTCGATCGTCGGTATCCCAATACCTCGTTCAATCTCGTTACCGGCAAGTCACTTTACTCGTACCGTAATGCATGATCCCGTGACCAGACACTTGGTCACTTTGAGCTCATTATGATGATGCATTACCGAGTGGGCCCAGTGATACCTCTCCGTCATACGGAGTGACATACCCGTAGTATACCTTTATAGTCACCCAGTTATGTTGTGACGTTTGGTATACCCAAAGCACTCCTACAGTATCCGGGAGTTACACGATCTCATGGTCTAAGTAAAAGATACTTGACATTGGAAAACTCTAGCAAACGAACTATATGATCTTGTGCTATGTTTAGGATTGGGTCTTGTCCATCACATCATTCTCCTAATGATGTGATCTCGTTATCAATGACATCCAATGTCCATAGTCAGGAAACCATGACTATCTGTTGATCAACGAGCTAGTCAACTAGAGGCTTACTAGGGACATGTTGGTGTCTATTATTCACACATGTATTACGATTTCCGGATAACACAATTATAGCATGAATAAAGAAAATTATCATGAACAAGGAAATATAATAATAATGCTTTTATTATTGCCTCTAGGGCATATTTCCAACAGTCTCCCACTTGCACTAGAGTCAATAATCTAGTTACATTGTGATGAATCGAACACCCATGGAATTCTGGTGTTGATCATGTTTTGCTCTAGGGAGAGGTTTAGTCAACGGATCTGCTACATTCAGGTCCGTATGTACTTTACAAATATCTATGTCTCCATCTTGAACATTTTCACGAATGGAGCTGAAGCGACGCTTGATGTGCCTGGTCTTCTTGTGAAACCTGGGCTCCTTGGCAAGTGCAATAGCTCCAGTGTTGTCACAGAAGAGCTTGATCGACCCCGACGCATTGGGTATGACTCCTAGGTCGGTGATGAACTCCTTCACCCAAATTGCTTCATGCGCTGCCTCCGAGGCTGCCATTTACTCTGCTTCACATGTAGATCCCGCCATGACGCTCTGCTTGCAACTGCACCAGCTTACTGCCCCACCATTCAAAATATACATGTATCCGGTTTGTGACTTAGAGTCATCCAGATCTATGTCGAAGCTAGCACCGACGTAACCTTTTACAACGAGCTCTTCTTCACCTCCATAAACGAGAAACATTTCCTTAGTCCTTTTCAGGTACTTCAGGATATTCTTGACCACTGTCCAGTGTTCCTTGCCGGGATTACTTTGGTACCTTCCTACCAAACTTACGGCAAGGTTTACATCAGGTCTGGTACACAGCATGGCATACATAATAGAACCTATGGCTGAGGCATAGGGGATGACACTCATCTCTTCTATATCTTCTGCCGTGGTCGGACATTGAGCTGAGCTCAATTTCACACCTTGCAACACAGGCAAGAACCCCTTCTTAGGCTGATCCATATTGAACTTCTTCAATATCTTATCAAGGTATGTGCTTTGTGAAAGACCTATGAGGCGTCTTGATCTATCTCTGCAGATCTTGATGCCTAATATATAAGCAGCTTCTCCAAGGTCCTTCATTGAATAACTCTTATTCAAGTAGGCCTTAATGCTGTCCAAAAGCTCTATATCATTTCCCATCAAAAGTATGTCATCTACATATAATATGAGAAATGCTACAGAGCTCCCACTCACTTTCTTGTAAACACAGGCTTCTCCATAAGTCTGCGTAAACCCAAACGCTTTGATCATCTCATCAAAGCGAATGTTCCAACTCCGAGATGCTTGCACCAGCCCATAAATCGAGCGTTGGAGCTTGCACACCTTGTCAGCATTCTTAGGATCGACAAAACCTTCCGGCTGCATCATATACAATTCTTCCTTAAGGAAACCATTAAGGAATGCCGTTTTGACGCCCATTTGCCATATCTCATAATCATAGAATGCGGCAATTGCTAACATGATTCGGACGGACTTTAGCTTCGCTACCGGTGAGAAAGTATCATCGTAGTCAATCCCTTGAACTTGTCGATAACCCTTAGAGACAAGCCGAGCTTTATAGATGGTCACATTACCATCCGCGTCTGTCTTCTTCTTAAAGATCCATTTATTTTCTATGGCTCGCCGCTCTACGGGTAAGTCAGTCAAAGTCCATACTTCGTTTTCATACATGGATCCTATCTTGGATTTCATGGCTTCCAGCCATTTGTCGGAATCCGGGCCCGCCATCGCTTCTTCATAGTTCGAAGGTTCACCGTTGTCTAACAACATGATTTTCAAGACAGGGTTGCCGTACCAATCTGGTGCGGAACGTGTCCTTATGGACCTTCGAATTTCAGTAGGAGCTTGATCAGAAGTATCTTGATCATCATCATTAACTTCCTCTCTAGTTGGTGCAGGCACCTCAGGAACATTTCCTTGAGTTGCGCCATTTTCCGGTTCAAGATGTAATACTTCATCAAGTTCTACTTTCCTCCCACTTACTTCTTTCGAGAGAAACTCCTTCTCTAGAAAGGATCCATTCTTGGCAACAAAGATCTTGCCTTCGGATCTGAGGTAGAAGGTATACCCAATAGTTTCTTTAGGGTATCCTATGAAGACGCATTTTTCTGACTTGGGTTCGAGCTTTTCAGGTTGAATTTTCTTGACATAAGCATCGCATCCCCAAACTTTTAGAAACGATAGCTTAGGTTTCTTCCCAAACCATAATTCATACGGTGTCGTCTCAATGGATTTCAACGGAGCCCTATTTAAAGTGAATGCGGCAGTCTCTAAAGCATAGCCCCAAAAAGATAGCGGTAAATCGGTAAGAGACATCATAGATCGCACCATATCTAATAGAGTGCGATTACGACGTTCAGACACACCATTACGCTGAGGTGTTCCAGGCGGCGTGAGTTGTGAAACTATTCCACATTTTCTTAAGTGTGTGCCAAACTCGTGACTCAAGTATTCTCCTCCACGATCTGATCGCAGGAACTTGATTTTCCTGTCACGTTGATTCTCAACCTCACTCTGAAATTCCTTGAACTTTTCAAAGGTCTCAGACTTGTGTTTCATTAAGTAGACATACCCATATCTACTCAAGTCATCAGTGAGGGTGAGAACATAACGATAGCCACCGCGAGCCTCAACACTCATTGGACCGCACACATCAGTATGTATGATTTCCAATAAGTTGGTTGCTCGCTCCATTGTTCTTGAGAATGGAGTCTTGGTCATTTTACCCATGAGGCATGGTTCGCACGTGTCAAATGATTCGTAATCAAGAGACTCTAAAAGTCCATCAGCATGGAGCTTCTTCATGCGTTTGACACCAATGTGACCAAGGCGGCAGTGCCACAAGTATGTGGGACTATCATTATCAATCTTACATCTTTTGGTACTCACACTATGAACATGTGTAGCATTACGCTCGAGATTCATTAAGAATAAACCATTCACCATCGGAGCATGACCATAAAACATATCTCTCATATAAATAGAACAACCATTATTCTCAGATTTAAATGAGTAGCCATCTCGAATTAAACGAGATCCTGATACAATGTTCATGCTCAAAGCTGGCACTAAATAACAATTATTAAGGTTTAAAACTAATCCCGAAGGTAAATGTAGAGGTAGCATGCCGACGGCGATCACATTGACCTTGGAACCATTCCCGACGCGCATCGTCACCTCGTCCTTTGCCAGTCTCCGCTTATTCTGCAGCTCCTGTTTTGAGTTACAAATGTGAGCAACCGCACCGGTATCAAATACCCAGGAGCTACTACGAGTACTGGTAAGGTACACATCAATTACATGTATATCACATATACCTTTCGTGATGCCGGCCTTCTTGTCCGCTAAGTATTTGGGGCAGTTCCGCTTCCAGTGACCACTTCCCTTGCAATAAAAGCACTCAGTCTAGGGCTTGGGTCCATTCTTTGGCTTCTTCTCGGCAGCTTGCTTGCCGGGCGCGGCAACTCCCTTGCCGTCCTTATTGAAAGCTTTCTTACCCTTGCCCTTCTTGAACTTAGTGGTTTTATTCACCATCAACACTTGATGTTCCTTTTTGACTTCTACCTCTGCTGATTTCAGCATCGCAAATACTTCAGGAATGGTCTTTTCCATCCCCTGCATATTAAAGTTCATCACAAAGCTCTTGTAGCTCGGTGGAAGCGACTGAAGGATTCTGTCAATGACCGCGTCATCCGGGAGATTAACTCCCAGCTGAGTCAAGCGGTTATGCAACCCAGACATAGTGAGTATGTGCTCACTGACAGAACTGTTTTCCTCCATCTTACAGCTGAAGAACTTGTCGGAGACTTGATATCTCTCGACCCGGGTATGAGCTTGGAAAACCATTTTCAGCTCTTCGAACATCTCATATGCTTCGTGTCTCTCAAAACGCTTTTGGAGCTTCGGCTCTAAGCTGTAAAGCATGCCGCACTGAACGAGGGAGTAGTCATCGGTACGTGCCTGCCAAGCGTTCATAACGTCTTGTTCTGCAGGGAGAACAGGTGCGTCACCTAGCGGTGCTTGTAGGGCATAATCTTTCTTGGCAGCTATGAGGATGATCCTCAGGTTCTGGACCCAGTCCGTGTAGTTGCTGCCATCGTCTTTCAGCTTGGTTTTCTCTAGGAACGCGTTGAAGTTGAGGACTATGTTGGCCATTTGATCTACAAGACATATTGTAAAATTTTTAGACTAAGTTCATGATAAATAAGTTCATCTAATCAAATTATTCAATGAACTCCAACTTAGATAGACATCCTTCCAGTAATCTAAGTATAACATGATCTGAGTTAACTAGGCCGTGTCCGATCATCACGTGAGACAGACTAGTCAACATCGCTGAACATCTTCATGTTGATCGTATCTTCTATATGACTCATGCTCGACCTTTCGGTCTTCTGTGTTCCGAGGCCATGTCTGCACATGCTAGGCTCGTGAAGTCAACCTAAGTGTTTGCATGTGTAAATCTGCCTTACACCCGTTGTATGTGAACGTTGGAATCTAACACCCGATCATCACGTGGTTCTTCAAAACAACAAACTGTCGCAATGGTGCACAGTTAGGGGGAACACTTTCTTGAAATTATTATGAGGGATCATCTTATTTACTACCGTCGTTCTAAGTAAACAAGATGCAGAAACATGATAAACATCACATGCAATCAAATAATAATAGTGACATGATATGGCCAATATCACATAGCTCCTTTGATCTCCATCTTGGGGCTCCATGATCATCTTGTCACCGGCATGACACCATGATCTCCATCATCATGATCTCCATCATCGTGTCTCCATGAAGTTGCTCGCCAACTATTACTTCTACTACTACGGCTAACGCGTTTAGCAATAAAGTAAAGTAATTTACATGGCGTTTCTCAATGACACGCAGGTCATACAAAAAATAAAGACAACTCCTATGGCTCCAGCCGGTTGTCATACTCATCGACATGCAAGTCATGATTCCTATTACAATAGCATGAACATCTCATACATCTCATATATATCATTCATCATTCATCACAACTTTGGCCATATCACATCACAGAACACTTGATGCAAAAACAAGTTAGACGTCCTCTAATTGTTGTTGCAAGTTTTACGTGGCTGCAATAGGGTTCTAGCAAGAACTTTTTCTTACCTACGTGAAAGCCACAACGTGATTTGTCAACTTCTATTTACCCTTCATAAGGACCCTTTTCATCGAATCCGCTCCAACTAAAGTGGGAGAGACAGACACCCGCCAGCCACCTTATGCAACTTGTGCATGTTAGTCGGTGGAACCGGTCTCACGTAAGCGTACGTGTAAGGTTGGTCCGGGACGCTTCATCCCACAATACCGTTGAAGCAAGATAAGACTAGTAGCGGCAAGAAAGTTGACAACATCAACGCCCACAACAAATTGTGTTCTACTCGTGCAAGAGAACTATGCATAGACCTAGCTCATGATGCCACTGTTGGGGAATGTTGCAGAAAACAAAAATTTTCCTACGGTTTCACCAAGATCCATCTAGGAGTTCATCTAGCAACGAGTGATTGGATTGCATCTACATACCTTTGTAGATCACGTGCGGAAGCATTCAAAGAACGGGGATGAGGAAGTCGTACTCGACGTGATCCAAATCACCGGAGATCCTAGCGCCGAACGGACGGCACCTCCGTGTTCAACACACGTACGGTCAGCGTAATGTCTCCTCCTTCTTGATCCAGCAAGGGGAAGGAGAGGTTTGAGGAAGATGGCTCCAGCAGCAGCACGACGGCGTGGTGCTGATGGAGCTGCAGTACTCCGGCAGGGCTTCGCCAAGCTCTATGGAGGAGGAGGAGGTGTTGGAGAGGGAGAGGGAGGCACCAAAGGCGTGGGTAAGAGGCCCTTCCTTCCCCCCACTATATATAGGGTCAAGGGAGAGGGGGGCGCAGCCTTGGCCCTTCCTCCAAGGAAGGGTGCGGCCAGGGAGGAGTCCATCCTCCCCAAGGCACCTAGGAGGTGCCTTCCCCTTTTAGGACTCTTCCTTTCCCTTATCTCTTGGCGCATGGGCCTCTTGGAGATGGTGCCCTTGGCCCATATAGGCCAAGGCGCACACCCCTACAGCCCATGTGGCCCCCCGGGGCAGGTGGACCCCATTGGTGGACCCCTGGACCCCTTTCGGCACTCCCGGTACAATACCGATAATGCGCGAAACTTTTCCGGCGACCAAAACAAGACTTACCATATATAATTCTTTACCTCCGGACCATTCCGAAACTCCTCGTGACGTCCGGGATCTCATTCGGGACTCCGAACAACATTCGGGTTACTGCATATACATATCCCTACAACCCTAGCGTCACCGAACCTTAAGTGTGTAAACCCTACGGGTTCGGGAGACATGTAGACATGACCGAGATCGCTCTCCAGTCAATAACCAACAGCGGGATCTGGATACCCATGTTGGCTCCCACATGCTCCTCGATGATCTCATCGGATGAACCACGATGTCGAGGATTCAAGCAACCCCGTATACAATTCCCTTTGTCAATCGGCATGTTACTTGCCCGAGATTCGATCGTCGGTATCCCAATACCTCCAATCTCGTTACTGGCAAGTCACTTTACTCGTACCGTAATGCATGATCCCGTGACCAGACACTTGGTCACTTTGAGCTCATTATGATGATGCATTACCGAGTGGGCCTAGTGATACCTCTCCGTCATACGGAGTGACAAATCCCAGTCTTGATCCGTGTCAACCCAACAGACACTTTCGGAGATACCCGTAGTATACCTTTATAGTCACCCAGTTACGTTGTGATGTTTGGTACACCCAAAGCACTCTTACGGTATCCGGGAGTTACACGATCTCATGGTCTAAGGAAAAGATACTTGACATTGGAAAACTCTAGCAAACAAACTATACGATCTTGTGCTATGTTTAGGATTGGGTCTTGTCCATCACATCATTCTCCTAATGATGTGATCTCGTTATCAATGACATCCAATGTCCATAGTCAGGAAACCATGACTATCTGTTGATCAACGAGCTAGTCAACTAGAGGCTTACTAGGGACATGTTGGTGTCTATTATTCACACATGTATTACGATTTCCGGATAACACAATTATAGCATGAATAAAGACAATTATCATGAACAAGGAAATATAATAATAATGCTTTTATTATTGCCTCTAGGGCATATTTCCAACAGTGTCCTGGTGTCCCATGGTCCCATGCCCTTAAACCAACTCTTTAGCTGTTGTTGATTTACTGTGTCTGGTAAACAAGCAATGCCACCATTAAAGTAATCCCATATTTGAGGAATCTCATTGTTGATCGTAATGCTTCTGGTAACATGAAGCATTGCTGGCGTTTTAAAATTTCTACTGTCCTTGCGTGATTGCCATGAACATAATTAAGATGCTTCTTTTCATTTTGCATATGTTTCGTATATTCTTATTGACCAGCAACTGTTTACTTTCTATCTTTTTGTGTAGATAGGGATATCCATTTCACCTTGTTGCTATTGTGACCTTTTGGTGAACTGCATAAAATACTTTTTTGGAATGAGTGTCTTGTGCGGTTCTACTAAAATGTCACGTGGGCAACATCTCTCAATTTTGGTGGAACTACACAAAATGGTGATTGGAGTTTCCAAAATCTCCGTCAGGTTCTGCTGGTAATCTCGTGCAACATTTTATTAGCCTTTGCAAAATGGAGCTGTCACTGTCACCACAATGGCACTTTATTTTAGTGGAACTGCACAAAAGGATAAGAAAATTATAGTTGCACCTTACATGAGCCAGACAGCCAACCTTAATGTTCCTCAATTTTAGTGCAACTACTAAAGAAGAACATGCCAGCTCACAAGAGCAAATACTTCTTGCTAGCTGAATGATGCAATCTTTGCTTCATTTCAGGTGAACTGCAGAAAAAGGCGCATGCATTGAATCATGGAACTCCAGGCATACCTCATCCAAGTAGAGCTGGAGGTTGAGTTCAAGGAGGCCGCTATTAAAGCGAAATCATGCTCTCCTGTCTCCTTGTTTGTGCTATGTAAACAAGAATACTCAACTACAAATGTTGTGACGGTTAAGAGCATTTGCCGAGTTCTTCGATTGTATGACATGGCTAGCCAAGATGGATTTAATCTCGATATTCACTTTATCAAAGGGCTCTAATGGGTTGGTTCTGAATCTTGCAAGCTGGGAATCAGTGAGATGTGTAGGCATCTTTGTTGTACTTATTATTTGAATCTTATTTGTTGGTTCTGAATCTTGCAAGTGGGGAATCAATGAGATGTGTAGGCATCTTTGTTGTACTTATTATTTGGATCTTATTTGTTGGTTTTGAATCTTGCAAGCTGTGAATCAATGATATGTGTAGGCATCTTTGTTGTACTTATTATTTGGATCTTATTTGTTGGTTCTGAATCTTGCAAGCTGGGAAACACGGCATGATGATGTAGAGGACAACAACCATAACAAACAGTTCAAACTTGGTAGTATTATCTTTGTGAAAGTGCGACAAATGTGCTGATCGTGTGCGTCCTGAGAATAATAATTCTAATTGTTGTGCATGTTGATCCCGTGGCACTGATAGAACAAGCGAATGCATTGCTTGTCTTAAGTATAAATTTCTATTAAAGCTAATTAAATTTAAGTAAAGTGACCACTAACTCCTGTTATTACAGTACCAATACAGACCCGCTCGTGAACCGACGTGTGGCCAAGGGTGCATCTTCTGCCGGGCGTGCAACGGACGAGGGAGGGGTAGTAACTGTTGTCGCATGTACACACTCAGCTTACTGTTGAATCCAGTTCTCCAAGAGCTGAAAAACAAACTGCTGCCGCCGTCTACACACTCATTCACTCGAAGAGACTCCAATGGCAATCCGAGGGTGAGCCTGCTGGATATGGACTTCAACAAGGAGTTCCCCTTTGAGTTCGCCGTTCAGTCCTATGGCTGCACCAAGTTGAATGTGATGTACACCAACGATACAGACTCGGTGAAGCTCTGCCTCGCCTCAGTCCTATGGCTGCACCAGGTTCTGGAGCATTCACCCGTTTCATCGACAGCACCGACTGCACCTTCGCTACGGTGGAGAGAAGGAAGAACGCGACGATTCGGCCATCTGGTGCAACAAGCTTGTCGACATCCAGAAGCAATACAAGATCATCAGCAACGGGTAAGAGAAGGACTCCGTGGTTGACCTCGCTGAGACCATCATCGACCCTTGATACGCCAACATGAAAGAAGACGATCTGAACATGTGGGAGGTACCTCTGAATCTAGCCTACATAACCTACGCGGCCAAGGACGCATACGCATGCTATGACATGTACAGGCAGATCTTGGACATGAGGGCGTGTCTGCTTCCCGTAACTGACGAGTACACAGACAACCGCAGTGTCATGATCAAGCGTGCCAGGAAGGTCTAGATGTTGTACTTTATCTGTTTATAAGCATCTTTATCATTTGAGTGTTTCATGCATTAGCCTATGTGTCGTAATTATCTGTTTTGTCTGAAATATTTCTTTTAAGAACCCATTAACCTGATTGCTTTTTTTAGTGGCTATTTGCTTATGTATGTAAACTAGTTCACTTGTCCGTAAAAAAAACTAGTTCACTCGGCTATCGTGCTTTGAATCTTCTTCCTCCCAACATATTCCCCTCCTCAGGTGGACCCAGCAGGTCTCTGAATTTTCTCCCACTTTCTTTTTCGATGTAAACTGAGTTTTCTCCCAGTACTTTCCCCTAGAACCAACTGAACTGTCCCACGTCTAGCCTAAAAAATAATAATACCCCACGTACTATTAACTCATCAAATTAAAATGATATTTTATTTCATAAGTTGAAAGTTCTTACAAAATAATAGTTATTATTATTTATATATAACTTGGCAAGTTAACTCCTAGTGATTGCGTACATAAGCTTGCAAAGATTTTACTGACGTGCAATCATGTGTTTATGTTTTTATAACATTTCTCCGTCTAGCCCAACATGATATTTTCACCCAGCCCAGCAAGTCCGCGGATTTCGAGAAAAATGCAAATGGGATTTAAACGGGCTACATAGATGCTACATCATTGTTTCACCCAGCCCACCAAATGGACTAAAAAATGGACTGGCTGACATGTGGGCCAGTAGGTCGAAGCCTAAGAAGGCGTTGGATTTACATCCAACGGCCGGCATTCTTCTTCAATCTCTCATCTTCTTCCCCCAGCGCTGCCGGAACCGCCTACTCCAGCCTTCGGCGTCCAGCGGCGTTGTTTTGCGCTCTTCAACGAAACACTACCCCACCGACGGCCAGGCCATCCCTCCACTCCGCACCTCCTGTTATTCTCTGCCGAGTGTAGGCCCACCCCGCACCAGAACCAGTCAAGTTTCTCCTCTCCATCTGTGACTCCACTATCGCGTCTTCCCCATCTCCGGGTCGTTCCAGTCTGGGGCCTCGCCGTCATCCACCGCCTCAGTGCGCTCGGCGTGGCGTGGTCAATATAGGAGAGTCATCGGAAGAGGACTGTACATGGAGAGCCTGACAGCTGGGACCCACGAGGTCCATGGTCGCACGCAAGGAAAGTTCCTCCTTATTACGCACTGTATGTGGGAAGGGCTTCTGTATTTCATGAAAAAACCTTCCCCCCGCTGACAGGTCGGACCCACCAGCTATATCTTCGCACGCAAGGAAGTGCCTCCTTATTATGCATCAAAAAATGAATACCCCCTGCTAGCTGGGACCCACCATAGTGGGTGGCTGACTTGTGGGCCTACTAAGTTGACGAGGACAAAGGGCTTTGTCAACTTAGTTAATATGAACGATTCTAGCTCCAGTGACCATACGATGTCCATCCAACGGCCATAGTGCTTCTTCAACCTCTGGTCTTCTTGCTCCAGCCGCCCAAAGCATCGCCGGTCGTGCCTCGTGCTCCTGCCTCTCGTGGCTGGTTGTGATGCCGCGGAGGCCTCACCGCCCGTACTACTCCCACCGCTGGCCCAGGTATCCCTCTACTCACCCACACCCCCTGTTATTCTGCGGCGACGGCAGCCTCACGCCGCAGCCGAACCAGTGAACCCTCATACTCCTCTCCGTGTGGGCATCCACTGCCGTGTCTTCCCCGGCTCCGTGCCGTCCCCTTCCTAGGCCTCGCCGTCGTCCACCGCCTTGGTGCTCTTGGCGCGGCGTGGTCAATTTGGTCAACGATCGACTTCCATCGGAAGAGTACTGTACATGGAGAGGCTGACAGCTGGGTCCACGGTCACAACCCAGTTTTTTGTGATTTGCCAAGTAAGTCGCTCTGTCAGGCCTGTTGGGCTGCAACTCTTTCAAGACGAGGAGAGCTTCATTGCGCTGGCCGAGAAAATGGCCTATCAACAATGAGAAATGGGTTGTACATTTTTAAAACACATCAAACCGGCAATTAGTTTCAAATATCTTTTTTATTTCAAGATTTTAAATTACATTAATTTTTATGCATGGAGAATTTGTTGGATTTTGTATTGATATACATTTATTTTTAAAATCAGTTTGAATGTGAGTCGAAATTTCGGGATTAAAAACAGTTCGGACCGCACCGAAATATGCAAAATTTCGTATAATTTTTTAATCGTGACCACAATATGGGCTGTAATGCTAACAAAAAGAATATGGGCTCCAAAAAAACCTTAAGAATTAGCAAATGGGCTGTAAATTATTAGAAATAATGGAAAATGGGATGTATGCTGTTTTCCACAGATTTGAGGCTTTCCTAAAAAAAGGTTGACGCACAAGCAGTGACTGTTGGATGTCCATCGAACGACTGTCGTGCTTCTTCAATCTCTGCTCTTCTTGCTCCAGCCGCTCAAACAAGCGCCGGCAGGACTGCCTGCTCCCTCCTCCCCGTGGCCGGCTGTGCTGCCGCGCGGGCCTCACCGCCCCACCGTACTCCCATCACTGGCCTAGCCATCCCTCTACTCACCCACACCTGTTGTTATTCTCCGGCGACGGCAGACGAACCAGTAAACCCTCGTAAAGTCGTACTCCCCTCTGCGTGGGAAACAACTGCCGAGTCTTCCCTGCCTCCGTGTCGTTCCCTTCCCTGGTGCTCTCGGCGCAGCCTGGTCAACGTGGTCAATGACCGACATGCATCTGAAGTGGACTGTACGTGGAGAGGCCGACAGCTGGGTCCACGGCCGCATGCAAGGAAATGCCTCCTTATTACGCGCAAAATAACGATTCCTCCACCTGACATCAGGGACCCACTGAAAGGGCCTCTGTATTTCGCGAAAAAACGTTACCACCGCTGACAGCTCGGACCCACCAGCTATATCATCGCATGCAAGGAAGTGCCTCCTTATTACGCACAAAAAAATGAATACTCCCCCTGTTAGCTGGGACCCAGTATAGTGGCAGACTGACTTGTGGGCCTACTAAGTTGACGGGGATGGAGGACTTTGTCAACTTAGTAAATATGCACGATTCTAGCTCCAGTGACCGTACGATGTCCAGCCAACGGCCATAGTGCTTCTTCAACCTCTGGTCTTCTTGCTCCAGCCACCCAAACCAGCTCCGGTCGTAGAAGCAACTGGCTAATTCAAAGCTCACAGTAAGGGAATTTTGATTTTCAAATCAAGGGATCAGAAGCAATGTTCTGATTAGGGATGTATAAGTTGAATAGACTTAGGGGTACAATCGACGACAATTGGATTGGTTGAGAACCAGCTCAGTCTGAGCCAGAAAGATAATTTAAAAGGATCAACTGATGATTGTGTGCATTCGCACTCATGTTGAATCAATAGGATCAAAATGACGGTGCCTAAGGATACTAACGAATATTGCCAGACATATGGAAAGCATCCATAACGCAAGCAGACAAGTATTGCAGAGCAACAAGCTACTAAGGGATTTTTTTTGAGGATCGAATAGTATTTCGAAGACCATTGTGAAATACATGAATCAACTATGGATGAATGGATACTGGATAAGTGTGAGGAATTATCCGTAGGGGTATTCATGTGGTAAAGAACTGCAAGGCAGTGAGCTCAAAGGATTCTCGGGACAACAGAGAGTATTTCGGGACATCTTGTAATAACAAGATCAACGGGGAATGATTGTATGAATATAAAGTGTATGCAGTTTTCATACGGGTTGGCGATGGAAGGAAATCGCAAATGCGATGGCATAAAGACTCGAGAGAACATCGTAGAGTAACTTTGGAATCTTCTAGTGCAGCAGGCGATCATCTGAAGTGAGGGGCTCTCCGAGAGAAAGTACTTTCGAGAACCTAAAGTTAGTTTTGTTTTTAGCAAAATCATTTAACCCGAATAGAAGAGAGCTCAGAGTCCCAGAGTAAAGATCGAGGAGTAAAAGATCCTAATACCACCCGATGGCGACGTGAGCCCACGGGCCACACAGCCATGTTAGTAAAAGTTTTATAAAGTCTAGACTCGACTTCGGCCAAAGAGTGTGGAAGGGGGATTCCTACAGGCAGTCGGCTCTGATACCAACTTGTGACGCCCCCCGATTCAATCGTACACTAATCATACACGCAAATGTGTACGATCAAGATCAGGGACTCACGGGAAGATATCACAACACAACTCTACAAATAAAATAAGTCATACAAGCATCATATTACAAGCCAGGGGCCTCGAGGGCTCGAATACAAGAGCTCGATCATAGACGAGTCAGCGGAAGCAACAATATCTGAGTACAAACACAAGTTAAACAAGTTTTCCTTAAGAAGGCTAGCACAAACTGAGATACAGGTCGAAAGAGGCGCAGGCCTCCTGCCTAGGATCCTCCTAAACTACTCCTGGTCATCGTCAGCGGGCTGCATGTAGTAGTAGGCACCTCCCGAGTAGTAGTAGTCGTCATCGATAGTGGCGTCTGGCTCCTAGGCTACATCATCTGGTCAAAGCAATCGGGTAAAGAAAGGGGGAAAAGAGGGAGCAAAGCAATCGTGAGTACTCATCCAAAGTAGTCGCAAGCAAGGAGCTACACTACATATGTATGCATTGGTATCAAATGGAATAAGGGTATCATATGTGGGCTGAACTGCAGAATGCCGGAATAAGAGGGGGATAGCTAGTCCTGTCGAAGACTACGCTTCTGGTAACCTCCATCTTGCAGCAGGAGAAGAGAGTAAATGGTAAGTTCACCAAGTAGCATCGCATAGCATAACCCTAACCGATGATCCTCCCCTCGTCGCCCTGTGAGAGAGCGATCACCGGTTGTATCTGGCACTTGTAAGGGTGTGTTTTATTAAGTATCTGGTTCTAGTTGTCATAAGGTCAAGGAACAACTCCAAGTCGTCCTGTTACCGAAGATCATGGCTATTCGAATAGATTAACTTCCCTGCAGGGGTGCACCACATAACCCAACACGCTCGATCCCATTTGGCTGGACACACTTTCCTGGGTCATGCCCGGCCTCGGAAGATCAACACGTCGTAGCCCTACCTAGGCACAACACAGAGGTCAGCACGTCGGTCTAAATCCTATGGTGCATGGGTCTGGGCCCATCGCCCATTGCACACCTGCACGTTGCGAGGGCGGCCGGAAGCAGAACTAGCCCCCTTAATACAAGAGCAGGCTTATGTTCCAATCCGGCGCGCGCCGCTCAATTGCTGACATCACGAAGGCTTCGGCTGATACCACGACGTCAAGTGCCCATAACTGTCCCCACGTAGATGGTTAGTGCGTATAGGACAGTGGCCAGACTCAGATCAAATACCAAGATCTCGTTAAACGTGTTAAGTATCGGCGAACGCTGACCAGGGCCAGCCCCACCTCTCTCCTAGGTGGTCTCAACCTGCCCTGTCGCTCCGCCACAAGGTAACAGTCGGGGGCCGTTGGGAACCCAGCCAACCTCTACCAGGATGGAGCCACCTGCCCCTTCAGCCCCCAACTCCGAACAGTACCATAGGTAATGTAATAGTGTAAAGTATATAGTATATGCCCGTGATCACCTCCCGAAGTGATCACAGCCCAGTAGTATAGCATGACAGACGGACAAGAGTGTAGGGCCACTGATGGAACACTAGCATCCTATACTAAGCAGTAGGATAGCAGGTAATGGTAACAACAGTAGTAGCAAGGATAGGCTATGCATCAGGATAGGAATAACGGAAAGCAGTAACATGCTACACTACTCTAATGCAAGCAGTATAGAGAAGAGTAGGCGATATCTGGTGATCAAAGGGGGGGCTTGCTTGGTTGCTCTGGCAAGAAGGGGTCGTCAACACCATTGTCGAACTGGGGGTACCAGGAGCGGTCTCGGGGTCTACCGGAAAAAGTAACGGAGGGGGAACATAATAAATAACAGAGCAATCAAAACATAACATGACAAACGCGATGCTAGAGGTGATCTAACGCAGGGATAGGTGATACCGGTGAAGGGGGGATACATCCGGGAAAGTATTCCTGGTGTTTCGCATTTTCGAACAGATGAACCGGAGGTGAAATGTTGCAGGTTTGCTATGCTAGGGATGTGTGGCAGGCGAACGGGCTGCGTATCCAGATTCGTCTCGTCGTTCTTAGCAACTTTCATGTAGAAAGTATTTTCATCTGAGCTACGGTTTATTTTATATGATTTTTCAAAGTTTTAAAGATTTTCTAAAATTATTTATTAATTCGAATTAAATAAGAAAAAGCTATGTGTACCCAATGGCAGTCTAGCCCAGATCCTGACATGCGGGTCCGTTGACTACTGAGTCAGCAGTCAATGCTTGACTGGTCAGGCTATGAACAGTCCCGTTGGTCCCACCGGTAAGTGACTTTGTGTATATTTTAAACTAAATCTTTTTTTATTTAATCCTGATGGCCGTGGGCCCACTGTCATTGACTACCAGGGGGTTAGCACTAAAAGGGGATTACCCTCAATTAAGCTAGGAGGGCCCGCGGGGGGATTTATATGCGCGCGCCCACGGAGGCATGTCGGCGGCCATGGCGTTCGGCTGGCCGGCCGCGGTAGGCGTTGGCGGGCACCGGAGCTAGGGAGGCCGGCGCGTGCAGCCCACGGCGGGGCGGCGACGGTGCAGCGGGGCGAGCGAGGACGCAGGCAGGGGAGCAGCGCGGCAGCAGCGGGGCCAGCGACAGACAGAGCCGACAAGGGCGAGCGGCGGCGCCGGGGGGAGTGGGGCGCGAGCGGGCGGGCGCGCGCCTGGGCGCGACCCGGGAGCTGCGTGCTCAGCCGTGGATGCGGCTAGGGGTGCGGGGAGCACGCCCACGATGCAGCGACTGCGAGCTCGCGGGAGCTCGGGCGCGAGGTGATGCGGCGACCTACGGTGACAGATCGACGTAGAGGAGAGGGGGGGTCGAAGGTGCTGCTCACGGCGGTGCTCGTGGAGGGCTCAGGAAAGCCGAAGGAGGTCGAAGCGGTGCAGATCGAAGGAAGCAGTGGCGGCCGTCGTTGACGAACACGGAGTCGTTCATGAGGGATGGCGTCAATCCTAGGCAGCTCCTTGCGCCAGGATGGGGCGGGCGTCGCGGTGCTTCTCTTGGTGTGGTCCTGGACATCGAGGAGGCGTCTGGTTGCGACAGCGACGAGGGTGAAGGTGACCGCGTCGGCCGTGGATTTGTTATTCGTCCAAATCTACACAAGCGGTGCAGGGGAAAAACTAGAGGGTTAGGGTTTGGTCAAGGGCCGAGCGGGGTGCTCTTATTCGCCAGGGGGGGTCGACGGGGAGGCGCGGGATTGCTGCCACGGCGGCTGGATGGCACCACGACCTCCCTCCGCTCCTGTAGCGAGGAGGGAGATGAGTGGGGTGTGGGTTGGGCTTCTCCTAGGCCACATGGGCCCTCTTTTCTTTCACTTTTTCGTTCCTTACCTTTCTGTAGTTTCCTTTTCTTTATTTCTTTTTTTCTCTATTGTTTTCTATTATTTTAGCTAACAAATGAATTTTGCTACACATGATACTTAGCACACAATTACTTGGTACTGTTTCGAGGTTGCACAAAAAGTTTGGAGGCAATTGGAGTTTAAAAAACAATTGCTTATTTTGAAAAAGTAATTTTAATTTATGTTCATCCACTTATTAATTTCCTATTAATTTTTTGTGTGAGTGAAACGAAGTTGGTTTCTACATGATAAATCCTTAGTGAACACTTGTAACCCAACCAACATTTCTGTTTTACCGTTTGAAGAAATAATAATTTGACTTTATTTTAAATTTGAATTTGAATCGGGTTTGAATCAACGCGAGATTAACGACAGTAATCGTGGTGATGTGGCATCATTAGTAGAGGGTTACTGTAGCTTAATTATCCGGACGTCACAATTCTCCTCCACTACAAGAAATCTTGTCCCGAGATTTAAGAGGGGGAGTAAGGGGAAGGGATTTGGTTATGAAATTCTAACAAGTCTTCTCGGTCTTGGTTGCTCTTCTCGAAGAGGTCGATCCATAACGTTGATGTCTTCATACCTCGGCTTTAGGTCATCAGGATGAAGTCGTCATCCTTTCTTTGGAGTCTTCATTGTACGTATGAAGGACAAGGGGTAAGTTCGGAACAACAGACCTCTGAAAGGTTAACTATCCGGTTGATAACATCGAGGGTGGTGGCAGAAAGTAACTCTCAACTGGAAACTTAAGACAATATCGAGAGCAAAGTAAGTAGGTACCATGAGAAGTTTCGAGCGGGTAGGCAATCGTTCGATGCCTGAACAAAGTGTGAAAGGGGGTTCAAAGCAACGGGAATATGTATTGTGTCTGATTCCATCATAGATCACTAGGAAGGTGGCCCATGAATTACATACGAAGCCAAACGTGAGGATTTACTTTGGGAACAGGGGTGTACATGAGAGTCAGGTTTCGATCTTGTGGACTTGTGGGTTATGGGCCCACCATGTGGGTTTAAAAAAATAGAAGGAGCGGTGACATCTTGCACGGCCATGATAGCAAGGCATTTCAGAGGTTAGCCTGTCAGTTATGTCGGCAACAACGTCGGTACCAAGGGCAAAGGACGAAGAGAACCATTTTCCTACTTGTTGAACGAGGCGGACCAACAAGCAAAGTTCTTGTCCATCGGCGGCTACCGGAATGTCATCAACAATAGTAACAGGGTCTTGCTGACGGAATTGTACACCGAGGTGTTTACATAAGCAGTGAATCTTTACTGCTTAGATTATATAGATCACAAGAAAGGTCAAACAACCCAATGAAAAGAAAAATGTGATCATCAGGTTAAACAGAATAATGGGAAGGGAAATGTGTTTAAACACATATTCCAGGGGTATATCTTTCCCAAGGACCAGCAGAGCATAATATCCATGACATGATAGAAAGCAGAAAACCCTTTAGGTAAGGGGAGAGAAATTTCATGACATTACCCATACAACGGTGTTTGGATAATTGAGCAGGAAACATTTAGCATTGGGCTTCAAATGTTCTGGTTGAAAATCAGAGTATCATAGACATGCTTCGAGATGGCATTGACATGGTCTTCAAGCAAAGGTCAGACTTTGGATACTCAATGGATTCATCAGGAACAACTTATAGAATAAGTCTTTCAATTTCCTCATGGAAGAATGGTTAACATTGCTAAAAGGAAGAACTATAACAATAGGACCTCCAGCCAGGTGTGCTAGGCATGACATCACCTTACTGGGTCACATAAAGACCAATGTTATGACTCTTGGAAAATGTTCCAACCATCATATCTGACTGAGATTCAGATCTGATCGGTGTCAGGATACCTCGGACTCAGGGAATGAACTATGGGAGTGAGTTCTGAAATGAGAGTTCCTCATTAAACTAAGGAGAGGATGAGGAGGTGGCTGATGGACTCAGCGACAACTCATCGAGATTTCCAAAAAGATGGATTTCCACAATTATGTGAACAAGGAGATATCATTTGTCAGATCAAAGGATATAATAATTTGTGCTCGAGGAAAACATACATATTTAAACATTGGTTGAAAGTTGCACCCGAATTATGGGCTCGATAGCACGATTAATGTTAGAATGGTGATTCGATAACCATTGGTCTAAGAATGAACTGTCGGTCATTAACTTCAAAGCATTAGGGTTGCCAGAAGTACAGAATCCAAACATCATCGTTCACTTGTCGATATTCCCAGTTAGGCAATACGGGGATCAAGAAAGAATGGTGCTTGTGAGAAGTATTACTACACCAAGAATTCTTAAGAGGTGGAGAAATTCTCACAACATCCTTGACATAAAAGACAGTAATACTTCATGGTAGAACATAACATAAGTCGGATAACAAGGAACTCAAGGTATAGCACAAAACAGGAACAAGTTTTGTGTTGGAGGGAATGCAAGAATGTTGTCGATGTTAATACAAAGCATCGAGGGGAAGGGATGGTACTTCCCATCATGAATTTGATTGATATCCTGGAAACGCTCAGAACGTTGATTATGATCACGACACATTTGTCAAGAGGTCTCATGAAGATGTAATCGGTCGGTGATGACATCAAGTCAAAGGGATGATGAAGCAAAAGGTTATTGGAACCATGGGTATGACACAAACTTGAAATCAAGTTTGCTGTTCAAGAAGAAATGATATGACGAGAAAGATCGACGTAAGATTAGCTCACCGTCCAATTTTGTGTTCCGAGAAGAAGAACCAGGTAGCACAATTAAATTTAGCACGATAATGATGTAGTCGATCAGGCTAGGAATGACATGATGGAGTATTAAACTTCTCAACAACAAAGTACTAGGAGTACTGAATTGCGGCACGGATTCGATTCAATTCTCGGAGTCCTTGGTTGACGACAACCCAAAACCATTGGAGTGACTATGACAGGGAAAGGTACTACTTCATCAGAAATTCATAAGATGTAGTGTGATGGCATGATATCCTCGAGATACCAGGGAGTAGTACTCGAAGGTAGATCAAAATAGAGGTGGCGGAGATCTATTGATCTGTAGAAGGCAAGTACTTTAACTTGTCCGAGAAATAGAATCAAAGGAGAACAATCATGGTCGGAACCACGATTGCAAAAGACCAAATCCCAAATATAGGATGAACTAATACCAAGGGAATAATTAATTTAAGAGAAGCTTCCATGATAAGATCTACATCGTGTCCATTGGCATGAACACAAAGTTCAAGGTCGACTCCCACTTCTTCAATGCATGACCATTCATTCACTGATCTTATTAAAAAATGATTTGAGTGTGAGAACCCACCTGGCGAATTACCAGAGGAGTATGACCCATGAAAACATTTTGGGCTCACACAGATTAAGGAAGGCATAGGTTCAACCCATCGGGGCTTCTTAGAACATATACCACGAGCTTCGAGAGTAATTATCACCAACTTGAAAGTAGAGTATGGTTATCAAAACAGAGGATACGAATTGCCAAAGGCATTATATATCAGGGAAAGAACTTCTCCAGGTTTTTGTATATGAAGGACACTGTCGGATGATATTTCAACAAAGGATCCGAGGGTGATAATGCAAAGGAATTGGATTATAGAAGCAACTGGCTAATTCAAAGCTCACAATAAGGGAATTTTGATTTTCAAATCAAGGGATCAGAAGCAATGTTCTGATTAGGGATGTATAAGTTGAATAGCCTTAGGGGTACAATCGACGACAATTGGATTGGTTGAGAACTAGTTCAGTCTGAGCCGGAAAGATAATTTAAAAGGATCAACTGATGATTGCGTGCATTCGCACTCATGTTGAATCAATAGTATCAAAATGACGGTGCCTAAGGATACTAACGAATATTGCCAGACATATGGAAAGCATCCATAATGCAAGCAGAAAAGTATTGCAGAGCAATAAGCTACTAAGGATTTTTTTTGAGGATCGAATAGTATTTCGAAGACCATTGTGAAATACATGAATCAACTATGGATGAACGAATACTGGATAAGTGTGAGGAATTATCCGTAGGGGTATTCATGTGGTAAAGAACTGCAAGGCAGTGAGCTCAAAGGATTCTCGAGACAACAGAGAGTATTTCGGGACATCTTGTAATAACAAGATCAACGAGGAATGATTGTATGAATGGAAAGTGTATGCAGTTTTCATACGGGTTGGCGATGGAAGGAAATCGCAAATGCGATGGCATAAAGACTCGAGAGAACATCGTAGAGTAACTTTGGAATCTTCTAGTGCAGCAGGCGATCATCTGAAGTGAGGGGCTCTCCAAGAGAAAGTACTTTCGAGAACCTAAAGTTAGTTTTGTTTTTAGCAAAATCATTTAATCCGAATAGAAGAGAGCTCAGAGTCCCAGAGTAAAGATCGAGGAGTAAAAGATCCTAATACCACCCGATGGCGACGTGAGCCCACGGGCCACACAGCCATGTTAGTAAAAGTTTTGTAAAGTCTAGACTCGACTTCGGCCAAAGAGTGTGGAAGGGGGATTCCTACAGGCAGTCGGCTCTGATACCAACTTGTGACGCCCCCCGATTCAATCGTACACTAATCATACACGCAAATGTGTACGATCAAGATCAGGGACTCACGGGAAGATATCACAACACAACTCTACAAATAAAATAAGTCATACAAGCATCATATTACAAGCCAGGGGCCTCGAGGGCTCGAATACAAGAGCTCGATCATAGACGAGTCAGCGGAAGCAACAATATCTGAGTACAGACACAAGTTAAACAAGTTTTCCTTAAGAAGGCTAGCACAAACTGAGATACAGATCGAAAGAGGCGCAGGCCTCCTGCCTAGGATCCTCCTAAACTACTCCTGGTCATCGTCAGCGGGCTGCATGTAGTAGTAGGCACCTCCCGAGTAGTAGTAGTCGTCATCGACAGTGGCGTCTGGCTCCTAGGCTCCATCATCTGGTCGAAGCAATCGGGTAAAGAAAGGGGGAAAAGAGGGAGCAAAGCAACCGTGAGTACTCATCCAAAGTACTCGCAAGCAAGGAGCTACACTACATATGTATGCATTGGTATCAAATGGAATAAGGGTATCATATGTGGGCTGAACTGCAGAATGCCGGAATAAGAGGGAGATAGCTAGTCCTGTCGAAGACTACGCTTCTGGTAACCTCCATCTTGCAGCAGGAGAAGAGAGTAAATGGTAAGTTCACCAAGTAGCATCGCATAGCATAACCCTAACCGATGATCCTCCCCTCATCGCCCTGTGAGAGAGCGATCACCGGTTGTATCTGGCACTTGTAAGGGTGTGTTTTATTAAGTATCCGGTTCTAGTTGTCATAAGGTCAAGGTACAACTCCAAGTCGTCCTATTACCGAAGATCACGGCTATTCGAATAGATTAACTTCCCTGCAGGGGTGCACCACATAACCGAACACGCTCGATCCCATTTGGCCGGACACACTTTCCTGGGTCATGCCCGGCCTTGGAAGATCAACACGTCGCAACCCTACCTAGGCACAACACAGAGGTCAGCACGCCGGTCTAAATCCTATGGTGCAGGGGTCTGGGCCCATCGCCCATTGCACACCTACACATTCCGAGGGCGGCCGGAAGCAGAACTAGCCCCCTTAATACAAGAGCAGGCTTACGTTCTAATCCGGCGCGCGCCGCTCAGTTGCTGACGTCACGAAGGCTTCGGCTGATACCACAACATCGAGTGCCCATAACTCCCCGCGTAGATGGTTAGTGCGCATAGGCCAGTGGCCAGACTCAGATCAAATACCAAGATCTCGTTAAACGTGTTAAGTATCCGCAAACGCCGACCAGGGCCAGGCCCACCTCTGTGGCGCCCCTGTTTGACCGTACACTAATCATACACGCAAACGTGTATGATCAAGATCAGGGACTCATGGGAAGATATCACAACACAACTCTACAAATAAAAATAAGTCATAAAAGCATCATATTACAAGCCAGGGGCCTCGAGGGCTCGAATACAAGAGCTCGATCATAGGCGAGTCAGCGGAAGCAACAATATCTGAGTACAGACATAAGTTAAACATGTTTGCCTTAAGAAGGCTAGCACAAACTGGCATACAGATCGAAAGAGGCGTAGGCCTTCTGCCTGGGATCCTCCTAAACTACTCCTGGTCGTCGTCAGCGGGCTGCACGTAGTAGTAGGCACCTCCCGAGTAGTAGTAGTCGTCGTCGACGGTGGCGTCTGACTCCTGGGCTCCAACGTCTGGTCGCAACAATCGAGAATAGAAAGGGGGAAAGGGGGGAGAAAAGCAACCGTGAGTACTCATCCAAAGTACTCGCAAGCAAGGAGCTACACTACATATGTATGCATTGGTATCAAATGGAATAAGGGTGTCATATGTGGACTGAACTGCAAAATGCCGGAATAAGAGGGGGATAGCTAGTCCTTTCGAAGACTATGCTTCTGGTAACCTCCATCTTGCAGGATGTAGGAGAGAGCAGATGGTAAGTTCACCAAGTAACATTGCATAGCAATAATCCTAACCGATGTTCCTCCCTTCGTCGCCCTGTGAGAGAGCGATCACCGGTTGTATCTGGCACTTGGAAGGGTGTGTTTTATTAAGTATCTGGTTCTAGTTGTCATAAGGTCAAGGTACAACTCCAAGTCGTCCTGTTACCGAAGATCACGGCTATTCGAAGAGATTAACTTCCCTGCAGGGGTGCACCACATAACCCAACACGCTCGATCCCATTTGGCCGGACACGCTTTCCTGGGTCATGCCCGGCCTCGGAAGATCAACACGTCGCAGCCCTATCTAGGCACAACAGAGAGGTCAGCATGCCGGTCTAAATCCTATGGCGCAGGGGTCTGGGCCCATCGCCCTTTGCACACCTGCACGTTGCGAACGCGGTCGGAAGCAGACCTAGCCTAGCAAGCGTTCCAGTCCAATCCGGCGCGCGCCGCTCAGTCGCTGACGTCACGAAGGCTTCGGCTAATACCACGACGTCGAGTGCCCATAACTGTCCCCGCGTAGATGGTTAGTGCGTTTAGGCCAGTAGCCAGACTCAGATCAAATACCAAGATCTCGTTAAACGTGTTATCTTGAAATAACCGCGAACGCCGACCAGGGCCAGGCCCACCTCTCTCCTAGGTGGTCTCAACCTGCCCTGTCGCTTCGCCACAAAGATCCACTCAGAGGGCCGTCGGGACAAACGTCCTTTCGGACCCAATCCGTGAATCACTCGCGGGTACTCCTACGAGCTGACCCATCTTTAGTCACACAAGTATCATATATTATGTATAGATATATAGCCGTGATCAACTCCCGAGTGATCACGGCCCGATAGTATAGCATGGCAGACGGACAAGAATGTATGGCCATTGATGATAAACTAGCATCCTATACTAAGCATTTAGGATTGCAGGTAAGGTATCAACAGTTGTAGCAACAATGGCATGCTATGCATCAGGATAGGATTAACGGAAAGCAGTAACATGCTACACTACTCTAATGCAAGCAGTATAGAGGAGAGTAGGCGATATCTGGTGATCAAGGGGGGGCTTGCCTGGTTGCTCTGGCAAGAGAGAGGGGACGTCAACACCGTAGTCGTACTGGGTAGCAGCGGCGTCGGTCTCAGTGTCTAGCGAGAGAGGAGGGGGAGAAACATTAAATATAATGCAAAACAAATGCATGACGATGCATGACATGGCAAAGCGTAAAGTTAGGTGTGCCCTAACGCGGTACGAGGTGGTACCGGTGAAGGGGGAAAACATCCGGGAAAGTATCCCCGGTGTTTCGCATTTTCGGGCAAAGGAGCCGGAGGGGGAAAGTTGTATGTTTGCTATGCTAGGGATGCGTGGCGGACGAATGGGCTGCGTATCTGGGTTCGTCTCGTTGTTCTGAGCAACTTTCATGTTGAAAATATTTTAATCCAACTTACGGATTAAAAGATATGATTTTCTAAAGATTTTATTAATTTTTGGAATTTAATTAATTATTTAAATTATTTCGAAAATGAACTAATGACATCAACATGATGTCATGCCGACGTCAGCAGTCAACAGAGTTGACTGGTCAACCTGACCAGTGGGTCCCACTGGTCAGTGACACATTATTTTTAAATAGTTTAATTAATCTAATAAAAATTAATTAGGGGTGGGCCCCACTGTCATACTAATTAATTAGCTAATTAACTAACTAGGTTATTTAGATAACTAATGTTTAATTAGTTTAATTATTTGTTTAGTTTAATTAATCAAAATTAATTAAGTTAATTACTTCTGTAATTAACTAATTAATTAATTAATTAATTATTATTTATATAATTTTTTAATTCTTTTTTTATAAACGTTCTGGGGGCTTGAGGCCCCACTTGTCATAGGGCCAGCGGGCCAACAGGGTTAACGGGTGCGGGGTGTGGGGCACAGCCCGAGCGGTTCGAGCGCTGCGGGCATCCGCCCGTTTGGGCGCCTGTCTACGCCGGTGAATGGCGCCGGGACGCCGGCGACTGCGGCAAGCGCAACAGCGAGCAGGGCGACTGGCCGGCAGCGGCG
>NC_041388.1:365037816-365038411 GCF_002162155.2 Triticum dicoccoides
GCCGCCGAGCGCGGATGTGCGCGTGCAGTAGCGACGCGTGACCGGGGGGCGGACGCGCGGATCCGGCGAAGGCCAGCGCGTAGTGGGGCGAGGGCGCGACCGGCAGCCACGGCGAGCGGAGGTGGGTGCTAGAAGCGGTGGGGTGAAGGCGGAGATGGCCGCGGGGCGAGGCACGAGTGGGCGCGGGCTCGCCGCGCGGGTGGCGCGTAGGCACGGCGAGGCCGGGAGCACGACGGCAGCAGTATGGGGCGGCACCGGCGCAGACGACCTAAGGAAAGGGGTAGGGGAGATGGGGTCATACCCCCGGTGCTGGAGTTCGGTCGACGAAGTTCGGGGCGGCCGGCATGGAGGGGACGAGGAGGCGGCAGTCCGGCGAGCTGGCAAAGGTGTCGAGGTCCGGCGACGGCACGACGAGGTGGCAGTGTTCGGCAACGGCGTGGCGAGGTAGAGGCCTCGGGCGGTGTCTCGCGGTGCGAAGGAGGGGCGAGGAGGCGAGGCGACAGCAGCGGGTGGTCGGAGGCGCCGGGCGGGTGCGGTGTCGAGGCGAGCGGCGGGGTCGAGACGTGGCCCGATCCAGATCCCAAATCGGGAGGGC